>NC_092863.1:21339468-21443866 GCF_032062135.1 Pyxicephalus adspersus | reverse complement strand
GAGTCATGTGGCAAATTATATTTAATATTAAGAAATGTAAAGTTCTGCACTTGCATGCTTCCTACTGTCTAGGGGGAATACATTTGGGGAGTCAGAAACAGAAAAGGATCTGGGGGGTTCTGGTAGATCATAGACCTTATATTAGCACGCAATGCCAAGCTGCAATATCTAAAGCTAGCAAAGTACTTTCTTGTTTTATAAGAGAAATCGACTGCAGAGATCAAGACATAATGCTGCCCCTGTACAAAAAGTATAGGTCAGACCACATCTGGAATATGCAGCCCAGTTTTGGGCACCAGTTCAAAAAAAGAACATTGGAATTGGAAAGAGTGAGGGCAACTAAACTAATAAAATGAATGGAGGAACTCAGTAATGAGGAGAGATTAGCTAAAAAAAAATCTATTCTCCCTTGAGAAGATACATTTAGGGGGTGATATGATTACCCTGTATAATTAAATAAATGGTCCAAATACAGAACTCTTTTCCCAACTATTCACTTTAAGACAGTTACAAAGGACAAGGGGGCACTCTTTGCATCTGGAGGAAAGGAAGTTTAGGCTCCGAGTAAGAAAGGCATTTATCACTGTAAGGTCAGTGAAAATGTGGAATAGGCACCCCCAGAAGGCAGATTTAGCAACTACTGCAAATGCAAGATGCTTTTCTAAAAGCACACAATATAACAAATAATAAAGCTTCAAAGTAAAGATACCAGACTGTTGATCGAGGGATTATTCGATTGCCTCATGGAATCAAGATAGAATTTTTTCCCCGTTGGAACAATCTATAACTGGGGTTTTTTTTTTTTTTTTGCCTCACTCTGGATCAACTATGTCCATTGGGTTTTATATCTAGGATATCTTTATTTTCCTTGTGGTTGAACTTGATAGACGTGTCTTTTTTCAAACTTCAATTACTATGTAAGTGTATAACACCTATTCTGACTCACAATACCCCCTTCCCTGATTTCAATAATGTGTACACTAAATTAATCTCAAAAGAAGGTAAAGACACAGATTTGGTCTCTTTCTGTAGACCTATTTCATTACTGAATAATGATTACAAGATTCTGGCGAAGCTTAAGTCGGATAGGCTACAGAAATGTGAACCTTCAATTCTTACAAAACACCAACTGGGAGATTGTAATTGGATTGCTGAAACTTTGAAATTGGGAAGCAGCCAAATAGTGCCTATCATTCCTCAAGTGGAAAACAAGAGATAAAATCAATTGTTCCTCTGGATTGACTCTTTGATATCAGATATTAGGGGAGAAATACGCTCGGGAGATGGATATATTGAAGTCTGCTGGTAGGTTCTTATAAGTGAACCATAATGTTCAGGTCGATGGAAAGTAAAAAAAAAGGGGGGGGGGTAGATTTTGTTGTTGTGAAGACCCGAATTTTTATTTTAGGAGATGGAAGTTGATATCGTAGCAGACCGCTGGCAGACATCCAAATAGAGGGCAATTACGATCTCCCAACCCCCTCAGGAAGCCCCACGGGGCAAAACCCGTCAGGCAGGGAAATACAACTTTTGCATGCACTAATATTGCTAAAATTTTATATGTCTAAGCGTTTGACGCTAGAACAGCACTCTTATGTTAAGCTAGGGCTAGCATAGGCGGTCCCTGTCTAGCTTTTAGGTTGATTAATATGAATAAAGTTTAATCTTTTATCAAATACTTACCTGGCCCCACAAAAGCCTGTATTTTCTTTCTTTCCTCTCATTCTCTTACATAACGTAAATAACAAATCCCAAGTCTACCCCTCAACCATGATCTGATTAAACAATATGGAGCAGTTTGAGGTTACTCAATTTAGTTGTCACAGATCCCCACAGGACCAGGAGATCTGTGCCCTCCTTAGTGTCACCCACCTTGCATTCCCCTGCTGCCAGCACCAGCTCTGCTCAGGGTTTCCTGCTTACTTCCTGGTCCAGGTCATATGATTCTGTCAGCTGCCCCTTTGCCTCAGAGGACTACAGTGTTCCGCAGACGCACTTCATCTGCTGGCAAAGATGCAAACAGGACCTAAACAGTCTCCTTTCCAGCACTCCCTCTGGTGGTGGGTTAGGATGTCTGCGGGTCACATTGTCCAATATATCACATGACCATCACAGGAAGTGACCAGCAACAGGAAGCTGCCTGAGCAAGGAGTTCCTTTGGCCCAACACCCAGGTTCCCGTTGTTCCAGCGTGTGTCTCCTGTTTCTAATTGTTCGAGTATGGACCCCGGCCTGCCCTGACTTTTGGCTTGTTTACTTTCTGTCTCTTGTTCTGGCACCACACTTTGTTCCTGCCTGTCAGCAGCCACCTGCCTCTGCCTGCATGGGGGCAGCAAACTGGCAGTTGCCCAAAGCATAACATCCTCACCTCCAGAGGCTATTTCGAACACTGGGCATCTGCTTAGACTATGTGCGCCAAGCAAATCCCTGCCAACTGAGCTGATGACACAGAAGGTCCACCATCCTGCCCTGCGGCTTTGTGTCACTAGACAAGTCAAGAGTTCTGTATCTCTCCAGATTTACAAAACCTAATTGGTATACTGTATCCGTTTGTGTGGTGTAAGGAAAATTTACCTTATCTGGGTGTTAAGACCATGAAAAATCCACACAAATTATATAGGGCTAATGTCCTACCTGTATTTGAGACAATTAGAAATCTGTTGCATAGGTGGTTTAACCTCTCCCTTTCTTATCTTGAGAAAGTAGGTATAATTAATATGGGTATTTTTCCCAAACTCCTGCATCTCCTCCAAACGCTTCCTCCTGTGTTATGAAGGAAAAAGACAACTATTTATGGCATTTTTCGCAAAAATGTCTGGAGGGGAGGCAGAGCTGATGGTCTGAACTTTTCAGACATTGAGTTATACAATTTGGCCGCTATATCCAGATATGTCAGAGATTGGCTCCATAAAACCTGAATGTATGCTAACACTGATCTAGAACAACAGTGTATCCCCTTTTTAAATCTATCATATATCATCCATGTGAAAAAGGAGGGTCTTCCCACTAAGGTCAAAACAAATCCGCTATTGCTTTCTGGATGGCAGACATGGGATAGAATCTGTTCTTTGTCTAATTTGATCAGTCACTCTACCCTTTTTCTGCTGTTCTGGGGAAACTCAGACTTTTCCAAACCTGTGAGGTTTTCATCCCATGTATCATGGCTGGTCTATACGGGCCTCACTGTGAAAGCATTGATCAATCCATCTACCCATAAACCTTTGTTTTGAAGAGGCAATTACGGAATTGTCTTTCCTTGAAGGTGCTCTGTCTATTTACTACTGAGATCATACGTCTCTCGCATACTCCAGAGTCTCTCAGATGCAGACTGGTCCAAATCGGTGGACTGGTTATTCTCATTACCAAACCCAGTCAAAAAAGCGATCTGTGTGTTTAATCATAAACTTCAGATTTTTTTGGGCTATGCAACCCCTGGATCTGGTCTGAGTATTTGGACCTCACACTTCCCACAAAAATCACCTTCTGATATATTGTCTGACCTTTCCACAGCCTAGTCATCCATCACAGCAGCTATGTATAGGGAAAAGGCTTTAAAACTTGTCTACTATTTATACAAATAAAAAAAATATCTATAGAGAGCATTTTGCATGGGTCTGATCCCTCCCTTCCAATGTTTTAAGTGTGGAGAACAGGATTAGGACCTGTTCCATTCATTGTGAATCTGCCCAAGGATATATTTTTGGCGCTCGGTCTCACAGTACTCTCAATTTTCTTGTACGTTACATCTCCTGTACACCAGAATTGACCATTTTGGGATCTCTAAACATGCAGGGCTCCCAGGCTAGGGAGGAGGCAGAAAACTCCTATTATTTCCCTGGTTGCAAAGAAAGCAATAATCCACAACTGGTTGTCCCCCAGCCCTCCTACCCACAGTCTGTTTCTTGATAAGCTCAAGTTTGTATTTCTAATGGAGTAGATTAACCCCTATAGCAGTAATTCTGAGTGTGAAAGGGGGTAGATTTTAGGTGCCAAAAGCGGTAATTCCGCACACTCAGGGTAGCTTTAAACTAAAAAAAAAAAGCCCACTTACCTTCCTCCGTTGTCATCCCCCAGCGACCTTCTGGTTCCCGCAGGTCCTGGGGACACCTCTTCTCCCTTTGATCTCCAGGCGCGACGTAAAGAGCCGAGATCTGACGTTGGTGCGGGCGCCTGTCCATGCGGACAGAGCAGCGGGAAATTCAAATAATTCTGTATTGGATTGAATTGGATTGAGTCCAATACAAGGAAATCTTCATATATCTTCATATATCATATTCCCTCACTAACAAAACACAGAATTATACAATCTTTCCAATTGACATCCTGGTACACATACAAGTTACTTCTCAATAATCCTGCGGTGTATGAGACTCCAAATGACCAATCTATGCTTAGCCCTATTGCCTAAATTGTCACTGTTGAGTTCTGCAAAATTATCTATATACTCAGATGCGAATGCATTATTGAATCTCTGCATGTGTAATTTTTCCTTTATCTATTTACCCGATTATTTATTCACATTTTTCCATGTGATTTAGCCAAATTGTGATGTTGTTAGCACCTTCACTCTCATGCCCCTGTATCTTTTTATTATGTATATTGTACACATGTACATTTACATGTACAATGAAAATGTTTAATTATTAGAGGTTATCCTACAGCACTCAACTGAAAAAAAATTGGCTGGACATACTCAGGACTTTACCTAGTAATAAGAAATTTTGAAGTGAGTCATGTGACATCTCACCACTCATACATTGGCGTTATTAAATACATGTACAAAAATGGGATAAAAAATGTTTTTTTTATATTACAAGCAGGAGTAGTCAAAGATTAAAGCCAGAGTCGGTACACAGAAAATCAGTAGCTGGAGACACAAGCAGGAATAGCAGGAACCTGCAACAGAGCCTAGATAAACTCCTTGTTCAGGTAACTTCTTGTTGCCAGAGATATCCTTTTAAAAGGAAGTTATAAGGCAGAAGGAAATCACATGACCCACAGGTAAGAGAACCCACCACCAGAGGGAGTGCGGGAGCAGAGGCAGCTCAGGTGGTGTTCGCACTTCTGCCAGCAAATGAAGTGCTTCCAATTCTCTGGGGTATAGGGGCACCACTCATGAAATCACATGACTCAGAGCAGAAAGTGACCTGCAGACAGGATTTCTGAACAGGGCTGCTGCTGGCTGCAGAGAGATGTGAGGTGGGTTGTAAAAACACAGGCACAGATCCTCCGGTCCACCCTCTGCTAACCCCTGACCTTGGCACAACAATCACACCAAATATTTAAAGACTGTTTGTGCAGCTGAGCACAAATGCAGGAAATCTGGCCTCTGCTCTGACTTCATGGACTACAAAGCCAAGCTACAACCTTAACACTAAACTCAATATTGCCTAGCAAAATGTTTCTCTATCATATCCTCTCAAGCTTCCAACCCTTGCAGCCTTTTCCCAACAAGTGACCTCCTGCTAAACCCCACACCTACTTCCCTCACATCTACTTTCTCTGCCCAAGATATAGCCACCTACTTCAGAGATAAAATTGTCAAAATCAGACATGATGTCTCTGCTCACCATACCACTCCAACCATATCCACTCCTTCCACTTGTAAATCATCACTAACCTCCCTAAGCCCTGTTCTTCGCTCATCTCCTCTCCACTTGACCCACTTCTCTCTCATCTACTAGAGTTCATTCCGCCCCGCCACCCTGGCCCCCACACTAAACTAATCGACCTTTCCCTTTTTACTGGTATCTATCTCTCAGCTTTCAAACATGCAATCATTCTCCCTATCCTAAAGAAACACTTACCAAACCCCTCCCTACCTTCTAGCTACTTTCTGATCCACCTTCTCCCATGTTTCCAAAATTTTAAGCACCGTGTCTATAAGACTCGCTGACTATCTGAACACCAATTCCCTTCTTCACCTGCTTCAGTCTGGCATTCGAGATGCCCATTCCACTGACACAGCCAGCTACTCATGTAGCCAATGACACTCAGAATGTCCTCAGAAATAAGTCACAAGGCAACTTTTCTCTCCTCTTGTTTCTTGTTTCTCCTCTTGTTTCTCCTCTTGAGCATCTTTCCTCTGCTTTTGACATCATTGACCACTTTCTTCTAATCCAAATCATGAACTCCATTGGTATCAGTGACACTGCTCTCTTTTGGTTTGCTTCCTGCCTGTCTGAACATTCCTTTCAATGGTAATACCTCCTCTTCTACTCTCCTCCCTTCCCTGTTGGTGTTCCCCAAAGGTCAGTCCTTGGAACGATTCTCTTTTCTCTGTACCCCTCCTTATTTAGTATTTCATATCCTCCATTAGTTTGCAGTACGATCTGTATGTTGATGACACTCAAGTTTATCTGTGCAACCCTGACTTGTCTCCCTCAGTCCTGGACAGGGCTTCATGCTTCCTGTCAGCCATGTCATCAAAAGATGTCAATCAACAGATATCTAAAACTCAACCTGGATAAAACAGAACTCATCATACCACACCCCCCACGCAAATTTCAAATCTTTCCCTGACATATTCCCAACTGTTAACAGCCCTGGTATTAATCCCTCCTCTCAGGCACATGGTTATGGCATCACCTTCAATTCTTACCTCTCCTTTTCTCTACCCTTTTTTTACACCCCATATTCAGAACATTTTCAGGTCCTGTCACTTTCATCTGCACACCTCCAAAATTCACCCCTACCTGTATCCAGCCACTACCAAACTTCTCTTACACGCTTCTACCATGTCTCATCTGGACTACTGTAACATTCTCCTCCTTGCTCTACAATTTATTACAAATGCTGAAGCCAAACTTATCTATCCCTGCCACCACTCTTTGCTGCCTCGCTTTGCACTTCTCCTTAGCTTCAATTTCACCTTAGAATCAAATTTAAGCTCCTGTGCTTTGCCTTCAAATCCCTCCACAGTTAATGTCCCACTTACCTTTCTGACCTGCTAGAAAAATACATCCACTCTCATTGTTGCTACAAAGACCTACTAATGACTTCCTCACATGCACGGCTCCAAGACTTTTCTAGAGCTGCCTCCACTCTCTGGTATGGTCTACCACATCCCATTCGGCTCAGTCCTACCTTCTGTTCCTTTAAAAGAGCACTCAAAACCCATCTTTTCAAACTTGCCTTTTCTGTCTCTTAAAACCCATACTACTCACCCACCAATCCTTATACCCCCTCCTATTGTATGCTGCTTCCCCACCTCTTACATTTCAAAGCTCTTTCTGGCAGGGTCCTCTCATACACCTGTGTCACTATCAGAGTCTGTCATTTGCAATCCTTATTTATTGTACAGCACTGCATAATATGTTGGTGCTATATACTGTATAATAAAATAATAACACAGCTTAACAAAAAAATATTTTTTTTAACACTTGCCAAGGATTTGTCTATATATTTAGTGTATTTCAGGTGTGCTCAATCCAGAAATGACATCAGTTTTATTGAATTGGCTCTAGTTCTTGTGAAACGGGAACCAAAACAGACAATTTTACCAACAACAAATAACACAGTATAATTATTATCAATCTTTATTTACACCATACATATTTACATTTATTAAATGTTCATTTTTATGAAACTTTTGTTGCCTTCTTTTTATGCATACATTTTCCTTTTTTTTTTATGGAAAAAAAAAATAGAAAAACAGAAATAGTTCTTCAAGAAGTTGTTTAAATTACCCTAATGTATTTTGCTACATTTGTGGTGAATATTTTTAGCAAAAAATAAGAAGCAGCATTACAGAATTTGTGAAACAAGCATATTTTGCATATTTTAGTAATAAACTGGTGGACCAAGATAAGTATTGGGCTCCCCATATGGTATGCAAAACTTGTGTGGAGTGTCTATGTCAGTGGAAAAATGGAAAACTGAAAAGTTTGAAGTTTAGTGTACCTATGGTATGGCGAGAGCCTAAAAATCATCATAATGATTATTTTTGTGCTGTGAATGCAGTGCTCAACCCAGAATTTTTTTGAGCCGGGTGGGAAGGAATTGTAGGCGGGTGGCAGCCCTGGTATTGTGGTCAACTCATCAGTAACCACCCAAAAACAGCCCGGTGGTTACTGGAAAAATGCTGGGTGGTGTGCCCTGCTAAAAGGTGCTGGGGAGAACACTGGAATGTAAAAGGTTTCAATCGTTACAAGAAAAATCAAGTGAGAATACCGATTTGGAATCAGCAGGACGACCTGTGCCGCATGGTGCTGATGTTCACTTACCAGTGTTCAGCACACTCCCTGATATTCCTGTATACGACATAGGGGATATACAGGGATTGGAGTGTAATCCAGGAGTTAGTAGTTTAAGTGAATATGAAGGAAGTGTTTCATCAAACCAGCAGTTCTCCAAAGAAGAGCTCACTGATTTATTGCGTGACCTAAGTCTGTCAAAACAAGCATCTGAACTTTTAGCATACAGGCTAAAAGAAAAGAACTGTCTGAGACCGGTAATAAAATAACAGTTTATAGAACAAGAGAGGTGACACTCCTACCATATTTCAGTGAAAACAGTGTGAAACTAGACCAAGAGAAATTGACAGTTATTTTGTGGTTGTTCCATTTGCGATTTATCGCGCCAACTGTTGTCACCTTCTTACCAAGCTGGTTGGAGATAGCCTTTTAGCCCAGTCCAGCTTTGTGTAGGTCTACAATCTGCTTTTTGTACTATACTGCAGATGGCACAGGTAAAATGCAGCTGCTTGTGCAGGCTTCCCCTGGGAAGTCCTGTATCCATTTTTAAAAGTGTCTGAAATTTACAACATCCAATATTGGTTTACAGTCTTTTGACATTAACTTATCCAATAGAGGTGGTAGAGTATTGAAATACATATGTCGTGTGCCGCATTCACTTCCTCCTCAAAGTGCCGGCACCTTTGCCATGGGCATGTAGGCAGCTCTGATTCCGGGAACGCCTGCTTTTAAACTTCAGTCAGCATTGTCCCAGGTAATCAGGAGATAGCCTGCCTATTTACCTCGCTCAGACAGAAAGAACGCTCAGTGTTCAAGCCACGTCTTCAGACTACAGCCATGCCCTAAAACTTTGGCGAACCTTTTACTACTCAGCTGTTGCCCGATTGTGTTTTTTTCCAGTCTAGCTCCCGTTCTAACCCCTTGTTGTCCAGTTGCTGTTCCCTTGTGCATTTCCCATCTCACTGTTCCAGTGACCGTCTCTCCGGTGATCCTCATGTCACCCATGCCTCCAATGTCTTTCTGTGTCTCTCAGTCACTTTCTGGTTCTAGACCCCTAGCTCTATTTCTAACAGGCCACAAACCCAGTAATTATTGGCTACTCTCTTGCTTACTGATTTGGTAGCCTGCACTGTTCTGCCCAAGGCCCACAACCTGGTAACAGTCTGCAGTACAACACCCTCATCTCTAAAAGCTCTAGAAAAAAACAGGATGTTACTGGCTCTATCCTACAATACATATCCCTTAGGGGTTCTGTGTCTCCGAGCCCGACATTGAGGGGAGCAATAAACCTTTTCCAAGACTTATAAAAACATTTTTGTTTTATTCTCTCTGTTAAGTGTGATTAGGATCCACTACATCTAATACTGAAGTTATTTTTTTAAAAACATTTTATTTTTGAATATTTTAGGGTGCGTTTAAAGTCAACCTATGATCACAATTTTTCCTTTACATACTTTATATGCATCATATATATTTTTTTCTTTTTTAAGGCCAATATGACATGGACAGGGCTCTGTGGAAGTAAAGGTAAGTTTGATTTTTTTTTCTGGAAATTCCACTTTAGTTTAGTGTTAAGAATGCTTGTTACCACAAATCATACATTATGCTGTGGCATGCATTAAGATTTTATTTTTTCGGTTAATTGTCATTATTATTTACTACATCTAAAATACAAATCTTTGTTTTTGAGAATTGAAGCCACAACAGCATTTGGCTTTGTGAGATTCCTGAAGCCATTGAAGAAACAAACCTTCATGAACAGTAACAGCCATATTAAACACCTTGTTAGGCCATCCTCCAAACACTGCTAGTGCACTGTACCGGGTACATAGAGTCTGCCGTGTTGGTTCCTCGACCGGTAACCTGCCAAAGCATGCCCCATTATAGGGTTTACACTCTATTTTATATTTATACACTGTGAAAGAAAACATATCTGGTAAGGCCAGGCAAATGAGTGCTGTTGAATTGTATGGGGCAGGAATCCAGCTTCTACTTTATCTTTCAGGGCATACCTTATATATGCGTCACTGTCTTCAACCTCTGTTGGATCATATTCGCAATTTGGATTTGAGCTCTGCCATTTTCCTTGTGTACACAAGCAAAAAAAAAATTTGGTAATAAATTGTAGTTTTCAGTTGGCTAGTCATGGACCCTCTCAAACTTCCAAATATAGACAGGTGATCATTTTACCCACTAAGTCTTGTCCTTAAAGTCGAATGGAAGGATCAAATCTTGCATGTTGAATTTGTAAACGTCCACCTTCCCAATAACAATCATTTACCTTTTACGAAATCTCTTCTGGAGTACCTGGAGGTTTATGCAAAGGGCAGAAAAAAAATCCTGGGGAGAACATTAATTTAGCTGAAAACCTGGCCCAAGGCATCTCCAAGGGTGCTTCCTGTCTGCCCCTTTTAAGTGACAAACAATTGTTTCAAACACACCAGATAATGTTTGGAGAATCCACCACCTTTCTGATAAAAACTACACTTCATAGTCTACATTTCATAAATCTTACCCAAAGAAAGGGTAAGTTTTCAAACATGACTCACTTTCTTAGTTACAATTCACCATTATCAGAAGAGCAATCTTCTCTGACCGTGCCCCAATTTCTATTTGAATAGTTTCCAAAAGACATGTTTCTTAGCTGCTAAATGAAGGACTCCTAAATTTGCTAGAAATTTGATAGAAATAAATATTGAAGATCCTTTTCAATGAAATGGGACCTCAGAGTAAAGCCACTTGTTTGGGAGGGGTACAAACTAAGCAAAAAAATAAAAAAGGAGAAAGAGGAGAACAAAGGGGGGCTTTGGAAAATTTAAAGTATATTGTCAATAAACATATAAACACAAGAGTATATTGCCTAAAAAACAAGTCAGTACAGGACCTCAGTTAACGTCATCTTAAAATTTGTGGACATTATTTCAACTAGACATTGATCACCTACTACAGCAATTGTATGTTTTTTAGTTGTTAATATTCGAATACATAGCGAGACGGATAATCGTTGACGGAAGAGACGGTGGGTTATTTCGTTGCCCGCAGCTTTATTCATTACCCAACGCATTTGACCCTTATTAGGCTTCCACAGGGGTTTTGTGCGCTTTGATACATACAATCTAGGTACATTTATGGGATATGATAAAATATGAGAGCATTAAACGCTAGTTTACAGTAACGTTAGTGTCAAAATGTACAAATAATATGAACTTAGCATAATTAAAAAAACAGGTC
This sequence comes from Pyxicephalus adspersus, assembly GCF_032062135.1. Classification (NCBI taxonomy): domain Eukaryota; kingdom Metazoa; phylum Chordata; class Amphibia; order Anura; family Pyxicephalidae; genus Pyxicephalus; species Pyxicephalus adspersus. The sequence continues at coordinate 21,432,441 of NC_092863.1, read as the reverse complement.
TTATTAAGATTTGCTTAACAAAAAAACAACAATTAAGTTTGCATTAATCATCAGTATGTGTGAGATATATTGTAAGAGTTTTTTACCTCTATTATAATAAGACAAAAGGGTAAAAAGGTTTAGAAATAAATTTACCCTTTTGTTTTTTGGGTTTTTTGCATAGTTTGTACCTACAGTTAGGTCCATAAATATTTGGACAGAGACAACTTTTTTCTAATTTTGGTTTTGTACATTACAATAATTAATTTTAAATGAAACAACTCAAATGCAGTTGAATTGCAGACTTTCAGTGGGTTGAACAAAAAGATTGAAAAAAAAAAAATGAGAAACCAAATATTCCACTTTTTTGTCTTAATAAACTCCTGGGATTCTTTGGCTGTATGATTTGGGTCATTGTCTATCTGTAATATGAAAGGCCTCCAAATCAATCTGACTGCATTTAGCTGGATTTGAGCAGACAGTATGTTTCTGAACACCTCAGAATTCATTCGGCTGCTTCTGTCCTGTGTCACATCATCAATAAACATTAGTGTCCCAGTGCCACTGGCAGCCATGCACGCCCAAGCCATCAAACTGCCTCCGCCATGTTTTACAGATGATGTAGTATGCTTTGTTCCATGCCTTGAGCTGTTCATGAGCTGTTCCATGCCTTCTCCATACTTTTTTCTTGCCATCATTCTGGTAAAGGTGGATTTTGGTTTCATCTGTCCAAAGAATGTTTTTCCAAAACTGTGCTGGCTTTTTTAGATGTTTTTGAGCAAAGTCCAATCTAGCCTTTTTATTCTTGAGGCTTATGAGTGGCTTGCACCTTCCAGTGCACCCTCTGTATTTACTTTCATGCACTTCTCTTTATGGTATCAATACACCTACCTCCTGGAGAGTGTTGTTCACTTGGTTGGCTGTTGTGAAGGGGTTTCTCTTCACCATGGAAATGATTATCCCAATAATTTTAAATGAAACTCTTTCAGCTTTAATTCAGTGGGTTGAACAAAAAGATTGCATAAAAGTGTGGGGAACTACAGCTTTTTTTTTTTTTAACACAAAAGGCCTGGAGTTGATTTGAGGGGGGAGGGTGCTTGTATATGAAAGATTTTGCTGTGAACAGACAACATGCCATCAAAGGAGCTCTCCATGCAGGTGAAACAAGCCATGCGTAAGCTGCAAAAACAGAAAAAACCCATCCGAGAAAGTGCTACAATATTAGAAGTGGCAAAATCTACAGTTTGGTACATGATGAGAAATAAATAAAACATTGGTGAACTCAGCAACGCCAAAAGACCTGGACGTTTATGGAAGACAACAGTGGTGGATGATCGCAGAATCATTTCTGGGTTCTTCTTCCTACTTCACCTGACCCAGGCTTACGATCAGGAGAGACGTAGATGGGGGGAAACATTTTTTCCCCTTTTCACGAAAAGGACTCCTTCTGCGCATGCTCAAGCATCTTAAGCCCCGAGGAACCAAGAGCCTCCCAAGATACGTGACGTAGGTATCCCGGCAGGCTCTGCGCTCCCATTCATTCTTGATTGCCTAGGCGATCGAAAATTAGAGGGGGTGGTGGGTTCTTTTTTTTGTTTTTGCAAAAAACAAAAAAAAACAAAAACAAAGAATTACTACCTTACATAAAAGAGTTGTATACCCTTTTATGTAAAGTGAAAATTCTGAGTTTATGTACACTTTAACCCCCCTAGCTGTATTCCCGAGTCCGACTCGGGGTCGATTTTACATGCAAAAAGCGGTAATCCTAAGAGACTCGGGGTACCTAAAAGCAGAAAAGGGGTGAGCACACAGTTCAGCCTTCATGTGAAGGAGACACAGGCAGCTCCGTCCCCATCTCATAGCATGAGCTCAGATTTCTATTTAAAAAAAAAAAAAATCTGCCGGTGAAATGTATCCACTACCAGAGCTGTGTATATTCTGCATCCTCACAGCTCTGTCTGTACAAACCTCCATATATCCTAAACTGTATGTCACAATGACCTGTAATTTTCACGGTGCACAGGGGACCCTCATAGATACTAGTTACTACAATTTCAGCCCCTCAGCTTTAAAGAATTTTAAGATATGGGGATCACAAATGTAAAAAGTTATGAAAATTGAACTTTGCAGTTGCTGTTTCAAAGGAAGGTGCAACTAGGGGTCCTAAATTGAAAATGTAAATTGGGGACCCCGGAGCCACTAACATAGCATGGAGCATTGGGGTGGGGCCCCTAAATATATACATACCTGTCACAAATCTATACCTATGAAACTACTGTCTGCTTCTCTTCTTTAAAGCCCAATTTCTCAGAGGTGGGGGTACAAAACTGAAAATATAGGTGCAAGTGTCGGGCACATTCTCCCCTTACAATCTCATTACTACAGCATCATTAGAACATAAAACACTCTGCCCATAAAAAAAAAGAATACAAAGAAGTTTACTTAGTGTTAATATAATTTAATCAGGGTTACACAAAAGGATTGCATTCTACATACATAAAAGTCCCCTGCACACAGAACTTTGTGAGAACGCAGAGGTGTTATCACCCCATGCTTGCTTCAGACACCTGCCTTTACTGTTTTTATTTACCAACCTTTATCTGCAAGTACTTTAAATTTGATAGCCTAAAACAATAGGCATAACGTTTACTGGGTTACATGCTGGCAGTTACAGACTGGGTAGAGTGTCAACTTTCCGGCAGGGAGTTCTTGTTTCCAAAAGCAGACTCCGTCTTCATATAGCTTAAAATGTCTGAGCTTTGGCAGTGATAAAATTAGTTTTAACCATGGAATATTAGCATATATCAGCATATTTAAATTAAAGGAGTGGGTGGTAACATTAAATTAGGAGTCTGAGTCCAAGGTTGTTTTTTTTATACCTACTTCACAGCCCTGGTGACTACATGAGCACAGACACAATGCAAAGAGTTTAAAGTTTATCCTTGTGACCAGGCAACCTTATTTGCAGAAGTACCAGGGGATGTCACTTCTGCAATAAAATAACCTTACCCGATCACAACTTTTTTGGACACACTAACCTGCCCCTGATCCATAGCAGGTGCTACTATCTTTTTTCATCTCCTCCTCATAATTTCAATTCTCAGCTGGTCCTGAATGGCGCACAGGCACACAGTATTTCAATCAGTTTTGACAGGACAGCAATCAGGCATGTATGTTTTGTTGCAGTTGGGACATGCCTGTATCTTTCTGCAATAAAGCCCTGACTGATCACTTATTTTGAAAGCGGAACTAGAGTTCCACAGAAAAAAAGTTGTTCTGACCCCAGTAAATTAGAGGGGTGAGGAGTTAGGAGAACCATGCTTTGCACTAAAAAAAAGAATTGGGTGACAATACCTAGCCTGTGAGAATGATGTCCCTGCATTGCCCATATTGACACACAGCATAGAAACTGTCAGATTCCTAGCCCTGGCATTCAAATGTAGCATGTAGCCCTTGTAACAATGTCACAGCGCTTTAAAAAAATAAAAAGATTATAAAGCATAATAACAAGGTAATAGAAAAGTACTAATAATCGAACAGCTGGGAGTAGACAGGAGTACAAACTTCACTGCTTTTCATAGAAACAATACGGGTCGTACTGCAGGAAAGTAAATTGTGCTTTGGCACTACTGAGTACATTATAAAAAATAAACTCAAACGTAGGCAAAGAGATATTTCTCACCTTCCAAGCTCTAGCTCCTTATCCCTAGACATATCGGTCAGGCTACCACCCGATCCTCCCAGCGCTCCGACTCTTCTGTCAATAGCTGATGCAGCTCCGGCGCAGCTTTTGGTGCGAAAGATCCTAGAGAGGCGAATCCTAAAAGATCCCTTTCTCCCTGATCCCTTCCTGGCCGACGCCCCTGCCTGTCCAATCTCCCCGTCCTCTTCTTCCTCTAGCCTCCGGGCCTCGGGCGCCTCCAGTACTAGCAGCGCATCGCTGGTCTCTTCACATGGGCAGCCACCCCCCCGGAGGCCAAGGGCTCCTAGCTGAAGCTCCAAGCCTTCCTCACCAGGATGCACAGCTTTACGGTGGCGGCACAATTCAGACGGCTGAGCAGCACACCCTGCAGTCACAGATTTTCCTCCAGCCACTGGTTCTAATGAAACCTGCTCTTCCCCTCGAAGTGTATTCCGGAACACCATAAGCCTGGGTCGAGCGGCCTCCTCAGCTATATCCGCTCCGCAGCCAAGCAACCTGCTTAGCTCCCGGTAGGACGCGGCCTCCTCTTCTACTGCTGCCCCTCGCATATCCCTGGTGTTTTCGCAGGCCTCAGCCCCGGCCTCCCCCAACTTCGCTCACCGAGCTTCAGCGCCTCTCTCATCTGAGCCCGCCCGTTTCCGATACTAAGCAGCCCCACATCCGGTGTGGAGACTGACAGCTGTAGAGAATGCAGTCCAATAGGACACATGAATCCGGAAGTAGAACATACTGTAAAGGAGTCATGGCTCAGTGAGCAGCCATATTATTGGAGGTTGTCAAGATCGGCTTCTATTCTGCATACCAACTCTGCTTTGCACCCTGGCTTCAGTTAATGAGGAATTCAGACATTAATGGCTACATAGTTGTCAGTCAGTTAGGTAATCTGGCAGCTGAGGAGCCTTAACCAAAAAACTTAAGGAAAACACGTTTTTTTAATTATAACCAGCTACACTTCTGAAGCTAATGTACAGTTTATTGCATAGAGGAGCATCAGATAATGGGTAATAGGAAGCTAAACAATGTCTGTCTGCAGCATTTAAAATAGATTGTAGAGGTGACAGTCAAGCTTTTGAAATAGCAAGCAAACATTGCAATATTCCAGGCTAAATACCAGAAGTTTGGCTGTTTTTGGGCATCAGATCAGGTGTACTTTGGAGTAGATCAGGGGTCCCTAACCCCCGGTCCACAGCCCACCAGTGGGCGGCTGCTTTATGGAAGGTGGTCCTCAGCTCTAGCAGGTGCACCCCCCAGCAGGGTCAGGAGAAGGACCCCACTTGGGGGGGACGCTGGCCAGTGCTGCGGACCATGTCCTCCATACAGATCGTGGGCTTGGACCTGCAATGGGAGAGTGGCCAGGTTCTGTCATCATGATGTCACTATGGGGGGAAGTTTCCTACCCTTTAAGTGACACACAGCTCCCCGCACATGCACGGTCTGGTGTCCGTGAGCTCCAAAAGGTTAGGGATCGCTGGTAAAAGAGAGTTTAGAGGTAAAGGCGACACCCTGAGAACATGCCAGCAATTTTAATTGGCTACAATTAATCTTATAAAAAAAACTCGTACTATTAACAAATAACTACCACCACCTTTTGGATTTTTATCAGCCACTGCCTTTTTATTGGCTTAACAATACCATCTTTATTAACACACTACTTGCTGCATGCTCATTTACTACATCTGATTATTATTATTATTAACCACCGATAAGAACTTGGCCATTAAAGCTCAAGTTCTAATATTTCAAATTCTCCTGAATTCCCCTTCAAAGAAGAGACTATGCCACATAAATTAAACTGTGACATAGGGAGGGAGTGAGCGAAGGGAAGCTTTGAAATCTTCAAACTGACTGTCACCAATGTCTCTTTTACTTCTTTTTTATGGCTTCCAAGGGGGGGAGGCCTTACGATCTAGGACATGCCATTGAAGTAAGTACTCTGCCATATAAAATAGAGAAAGGAGACACCAACTATTTTGTTCTTAAGGAAGCAAAATCAATGTCCAACTCCCTGCTTGCATAATCCCATGCAGAGAGCTAGGTATTGGCCATGCTTCCTTATCAAGGGATTATAGCCAGCAATTTTAATAAACTACAATTAATCTTATATATAACAAACTATTAATGAAAAACTCACTATTACCACCATCTTTTGGATTTCAATCGTCCACAGTCTTTTTATTGGCTTAACAATATAATTTTTATAAACAATAGTTGCTTAATTCTCATTTACTACATCTTATTAATAATAATAATAATAACCACCAATGAGAACTTAGCCATTACAGCTCAAGTCCCAATATTCCAAATTCGCCAACACCATCCTTGTCATTTAGACGAAGGTGGCACCATCCCAACCGAGGCCATTTCAATTGCCAAATGAATCCCTACATTAAAGATGTCAAGACTGGCATCTGATAATTAATGTAAATCAGATCAATTTAAATCCTGTTCACCCCTTTCCCAATCTACATGTCTGTAGGAGAGACAATTAAATTTGAACTTTGTGTAACTGATGGTTCAATCATTTCTTGCAGAGCATTCAACCACAGTAATTTTGGCACTATTTCAAAATAACCCTAATATTTGTATAAGATACTTTCTAATTATATAACTCGTATTGTACAGAAAAAAATATAGCATTTTCTGGTGTCCAATATCATTTTCTTCTTAAATGAATAACAAGCACTGATGGGGGTGGCCATTCCTGGAGAAGAGATTGAAAAATGTAGCTAAAGTTTTTCAATACCACTCCTCTTATTCCAAAACAATATATTGATTAGTGGAAAGGATCAAATCCTAAGTTAGTTGTATAAATTTACCTTAACGCTCTTTTCTGGTCGCCAGTAAATAAAGAGTGCCCCAGCACTCATATCGTCACTTTAGACCCTGTAAGAGAAATGGTTTCATATAAAGATTAGGCCATATGTAAGTGTGGAAACATTTAGATTTCCACCCTTCTATTTTGCAAATCTCTGAATCCGTCAAACCTATTTTAGCTGCCCCTGTTGCAGTTCCGACTTGGAAAGAGTATGAGGAACTGCTGTGTCACCACACACAAAACCGCATCAAATTGGAACTTCGTCAGTGGCATGCCATTTAAATGGGTCAAGTGAGGACCAACAAAAGGAGGTCTATAAACCGATTTGATCTGTTTTGCTTCTTTTCATGTTCATAATAAGCATCCCAGTAATAACTGTATCCTGTAACTTAAGGCTGCTGCCTGGTATCTTCTTATTTACTAATAATTCAGATATTCCTAAGGCCCCGAAAAACATAATGAAAAAGGTAACCAAAAAACCAACACCTCATAAGGAGAGGAACAAACTGAATTGGCTGCTCTTTCTAAGTCCTCCAATCTAGACAGAGTCACTGGTGCCCTATTATCAGGGGCAAAGTGCACCTTTCTGAGACTCTTCAACCATTGGCACACTGCAAATATAGACATACATGATGGGTACCCATGCACATTGCCCCCCAGTAATAATTTGTTCTAAAAATTTTATAACCAGTCCTGCAAACACGTTATAAGGTGTAGCTGAAACACTGGTTGTAAATCGGACCCATGATTGCCAGGCTGCCAGGTAATTAGCCCATGTCAAGGACACCACGGAAAGAGCAATGCAGTTATCAATATAATATAACCACTACCCAAAGGTGATACAGGCACTGTGATCCAATCTTGTCATCTTCTGGTAGCAGGGAATATAACTTGTCTTGCTGAAAACGTAATAGAGCAGCAGCAATATTATTCAGTTTACCAGAAACATACAAAGCTTTAACCCATATATTTAAACATGAACATTTAAGTACTAAACAGCGTAATATTCTTATCACCAAAGGGTTTTTAGAAACCAAACTGTTCAAAATAAACAATTCCAAAAGCACTGTATTAGAAGTTAATCCTCTCTGTATCCAGCTCTGAATGCCCCATACAGTTGCCAGACCAGACTGATCAACAGCCAGTCTAACACACAGCCACATACCTGCTGTTTAGCACAGGATATACTACATAGGCTTCTGGGGTTTAGGAAGATGTGGAGTAGGGAATCTGTCCTTCCCTGCTCTTGCAGAGCCCCAGTAAAACCAGCCCAAAAAAGAAATTCTAAATAGCAGGCAAAGAAACCTACAGGTTCCTTGCAGACACAACACTGCTGCTCTTACCTGAGAGGCAGTATCTGAAATAATATGGCCCCACATACCTACTGCCTAGCACTTTTCCCAGTGATGTGGGTGACCTTTCTGTCACCGTGTTACACTAGGGTATTCCAGAAAAATGGTAATGGCACTACAGGTACAGCAAAAGGAGGAAATTTTGAAAAAAAACACAAAATAATTTTATAGTACAGTTTATAGAAGTCCCAACTAGAAATTATGCTCTGCTGGACCTATTTTTTTATTTGCATATAAAAGAGAATCTGGGTAGCAGTGACCATATTATGATTTAATTTATTGTAAGTTGTAAAGATGTAAACAGGAAGCAAAAACAGGAAGGACAAAAATATTCATTCATTCATTTTAAGAGAGCAAATTAAGGATGGCTCTCCATAACTTGGACTGGGAGGGAATATTGTCCTGAAATGGGAATGTTTCAAGTCTTTTTTACACAAACACAGTGCATAATATATTCTAATGTGTAACAAGTTTAAGAGGCTAAAATTTAAACAAACGTGGCTCAAACATTATGTTAAAAAAGCCCATGTGTCCTTAAAGAGCTGGACACAGTTATTTCAAAGCCATTGTTTCTAATTTTAGTGACTCTTTAATTACTGGCATGGCACCAATGGATTGCAGTAAGGTAGTGCCTATTGGCCACAATGTGGTACCTATCTTTAGAAAGGGAGCAAAGTCATTACCAAGTTACTACACACCAGTAAATTTAACTTATATAGTTGGAAAAATACTTTATAGTTTGATAAAGAACCACATAGAAGGGTTTCTGCTAGAAAATAATATTATAAATAATAGTATGGATTCAAGAAAGACCAAAGTTGTCAAACCAATTTACTCTCTTTTTATGAGGAATCCAGTTGTATTAAAAGAGGAATTGACTGCAGTGAAGGAGACATAATCCTGCCCCAGTACAAAGCATTACTGTGACTTTATCTGGAATATGCAGTCCAGTTTTGGGCACCAGTTCACAAAAATTAAATTGTGTAATTGGAGAGAGTGCAACTAATAAAATGAATGGAGGAGCTCAACTGATCTGAATCTATTTTCTCTTGAAAAGAGACATTTTAGGGGGTATATAATCACCATATATATATATACCTCCATATAGAGAACTCAGTTCTCAGTTAGTCACTTTAAGGTCATTACAAATGACAAGGGGACACTCAGTAAGGTCAGTGAAAATGTGGAATAAGCTTCCTCAGGAAGTAGTTTCAGCAAATAATATAGATTGCTTTAGGAAAAAGCTAGGAGTACATACAATACCTAGGTAATAACGTTTTAAAGTAAAGACAACATAAACTGTTAATCCAGGGAACATCAGATTGCCTCACAGGGTCAGGAAGAATTTTTTTCCCCCTGTTGGAGCAAAATTGTTTTTCTTTTTTGCCTTCCTCTAGATTTACTATGTCTGTAGGGTTTATTTTATCAGGCATATGTTTATTTTCTTAGTGGTTGAACCTGATATATAAAATTAATTTCTTACTAAAATGAATAAATATTTTTCTTTTTCAACCAGTAGGTCTCATGTCATGGTCAGAGAGTCAGACATGCTAGGGGGTGCTTTGTATAACTCAATGATGGAAAGCTTCATCCTGCTCTTCCCCAGAGGCTCTAGTGGTTAGGGTGTTGGGCTGTAGGCTAATATCAGATTGCAGTCCTTGGGCACACCAGAGTGGGAAAAACAGCCGAAGGTACAAAATCAGCAAAAGAGAAGTCTGTGATGGGCCAGTTCAAGGCAAGCAGCTAACAGGTGAGGTCAGAGGCAAATCCAGGGGTCACGTTCCAAAAGGCAACAAAGAGACACGAGTGACATGGGGTCATAGTACACAGGTAGCACCAGAACACGGGACAGAAGAGACACAGATAGACACTGGAGGCACGGTGTCACGGGGGCACCAAAGGCACAAAGGATAGCAGGGGGACAGGAGCTGGACGAGGGTGCAACAAGGAAATAACAGACTAGACAACAAGGGGTTAGGACAGGAGCTGAACAAGGAAACAGGCGATCAGGTGGCAGCTGAGCAGGAATCAGTTTAGCACAGCTAGGGGCATGTCAAGAATGTGGAGACAAGTGGCCCTGTGTCTAAGCCAGCTAGATATCCAAGGTCTATCAAGAGGTTATACCCTGATTGGCCAGGAGGGGGAAAATAAATTAATCCTGAAAGAGCAGGCTCACCCTGGGTCAGCACTGCTAGCATGTGCAGGGCAGAGGGCACTTTGGTGAAAAAGAACTAAGTGTGACACATGAAAGCAATAAATATAACAAAAGTACATGTAAATGCATGCAAAGACAATGTTGAAGACAAAGGAACAAGATCTAAAATGCTGCGCTCTCATGAATGTGGCTACTCGAGGTTGTTGCACTTTACCTGACAGTTTTTAATACATAAGTGGGAACTATTTTGTGAAAGAAACAGTGGAGGAACATCCCTGCCTAATTAAAAATGTTATTTCGCATATTTACAGTGAAATCAAATGACCAGGACTAGTCATGGGCACCACATAAAGTCTGCTTTATTTGCATGGAAGAAATTTGTCAATAGTCCCAAAGTAAAAAAAAACATAAAAAAAAATAAAAAAAATCTTTTCACTTTAGGGTGCCTGTGGTCTGGAGGGAACCTCACAATCACAGTCATGGTTTCTATTTGCTCTTTCAATTTCGAGAGGTACAACTTGAAAAACCCAAATCTCCTATCCACTCTCCGCCCTGTTCCTCAGGTCCTGGTATTTCTTTGCCAACTCCACCAAGTTTATTAGAGGATGTCACAAAAGCAACAATAAGTAACATACATACATAAAGCTTCCTGGGATGAATAGACCAATTAATCTATACAAATAGGATCCCTGACTAGATATAGAAAATAGAAAAAAAAAAGGTTAAATTAAATGTCTCTTGGTCTGATGCCTTTCACTGTGCGGCTTCTTTAGGGGATGGATTGAGACCGATAACACTCTATATAAGATAGTCAGTGTGATGATGACTCTTACTTTCTATTTCTTTATCTAGCCAGGGATCCTATTTGTATAGATAAATTAGTCTATTCATCCCATGAAGCTTGTAAACATTATGTATGTTACTTATTGTTGCTTTTGTGAAAACTACTACAATACAAATGTGTTTTGCCTAAAAAACACCAGCTTTCTCTTTACTTTCTTTATAATTACATGTTACATATTTAGGTGGCAAATAGTAATATACATTAGGAAGGGTTGCTACTGTTACTTGTATACTTTGAGCTTGATTCTCTGAAAATTAAAATATAAGGCCATGAATGGACTATTTGTGTAGATTTAGGTCCTATCTTTGCTTTTGGATTTTGCTTCTTATGTGAGTGGGACAGTCGAGACAAAACCCAACAATGGAAAAGAAGGGGAATGGCATTGTAAACTGGAAGTTAAAATGTTGTAAGAGCAAATCTCGTGATCCCAAAGAAGGTACTTCCACCTCCACTCCACATTAAACTTGGGATCATGAAGCAGTTTGTGAAGGCTCTATCAAGAGAAGAGGAGTTTTTAAAATTTCTGAAAAACAAGTTCTGAAAAAACAAGCATTGTCATAGGCAAAGTTGAAACAGAGAGTATTTGTCAGTTCTGATATCTGCAAACGGATGAAAGATCCACAGTTTGAGAAGAAAATTACCTGCTGCATTTTTCCCCACTCTGATTTGGCCTGCTGTAAAATTTCCAGATTATGGCCAAATATAAAAAATCTAAATATATACCTTTGTAAGTTACATCACATTTGCTTTTTGTTTATGTACAGTTGGGCTTGTGCTAGTGTCTTCTTTGTGTTGGCCACAGTTTGAGCAAGTTTTCTAAGCAAATTTCCCCGTCTCTATCTTACTCTGCATGTCAGTTAAGAACTCATGATAATGACAACTGTTTATTGACACTAGACAAAATCCTTAAGTATTTTTGATGGAAATAAATTCCTAAAAAAATGTTAACTGTTCTATACTGTGCTAAATGCATTATTTTATTGGTTGGTTTGAAACTCCCATCCTAGGTTGTTTTTTTTTAATTATGCTAATCGTTTTGCTGTTATAAAGCCATGCACAAGGTCAACCTTTTAGACCAATAGCCACATTTGATTGTTCTCACACATGTGTCAAGGTCCATCTTTGGCAAGAAGTATCTGTTCCTTTAAAAAGGGAAGACGTTCACCTTTATCAGTTTTTGGTGCCGAGTTATGAGTAGGGATGAGCGAGAAGGCCTCTGAAAGGTTCGCGAAAATTTCTTTGAACTTCTGATGGGTTTGCGAAATTTCAGCAAACCGATTTAGCAAATTCCATTAAAGTCAATGAGCCAACTTTAAACATTATTAGCAAAATCTTGCTCATCCCTAGTTATGAGGAAAGACTAAACTCCTGGTTGAGCGACAATTACAGCTGTAGAGAGTACAGTTAAACCAGACACACAGCGTGCTTATTGTAAGATTTATTCCATTTTTTGTCTGTTTTCATGTTGCTCTCTTCTACCAGCTTGCTAACCTGAGATGGTAGGTTTTTACCCCAAACTACAGTTCTTGCTACAAACTAACACTTTGTATGAATGTTGTATGAGATTGATGTACAGTGTGGTTATAAAGCCTCACTGGAAGTGAAATGGGCAATACATTCTTGCAGTCCGGATGGGGCGCCTTTATGTGGGTATTGTTTGCTGCAGAATTTTGGATCGATTGGCCTATCTAGGAATTGATAGTGTATGTGAGAACATCACTAGGTTGATGTCTAGGAGGTGGTCTGATCGATAAAGAGACTGTATTCCATCAGCAGCATTACTCACCTGTGTGAGGTTTAGGTGACTTCACACAGAACGACTGCAGAGTGTAGGTTTGACTGACAGAGATCTGACTGTAAAAGAACTGGTTGACCCTTGCTTCGGGCACGTGTCAAGACGCCCCCATTCACTGAATGGAAAGCCAGTGGGCAGTGCCACACAGAAAGGTTTAATTAGAAATGCTTTATCTTCATTGTAATTAGTAACGAGGATTTGTAATTTTTTTGTAATTCATGCCTAAATACAATCATACAGTAAGTTGTTCAAAATATATATTGTGTAGTAAGAGGCTTTCATGTCATTTTAATAATTGTGTCAGTGATAGGAGTGATATATTAGCTCTGAAAATTTTGGAAAGATTTGCATACAGGGAACTTATCAAGGCAGGATAAGAAAGCAACCTAAAGGAGCAATCCGGACCAAGTCAGAGACACTTCCAGCTGTTTGGAGCTAATTGGGATGGGGAGGGACTTGTTCAACCAGACTCTGGGCTAGGAAACATGGCCTATTCCAGCTGGGATCACTTGGGATCCACTGAATCCACTCAGTGTTTGCCAGTATGGGAAGGGATTTATCTTCTAAAAGGAGGTCAAAACATGCCAAACCCTGCCATTTGACCCCAGGGAAGAGATGATAAATAAGTATGGGAGTATCTGGGTAATCAGATATTTGGCTGACTGGGATTTGATTGACTGAAAGGAAATATGATAGAAAGGAGTCTTTCAAGTTAAAGGCTTGGAGGAAACATTGGGAGGATTGTTGAGATAAAATAACCCATCCAAATGAAAGGGAAGCATAGATGAAAGATAGATGGAATCAATCATGTTGGTCAGTGGATGTTAAAATCTTCACACTGGAAAATCATGGAATAGAAACATGGAGTAAAACACAAGCCAAAATGCAACTGATAGAGGAGGAGAAGAGCAAGAGATTGATCTCTTGAGAGGAATTGGGCCTGTAACCTCCTGAGCGGTAACCCACACTCGGGATAGCTAAACCTATAGGAAACATTAGTATATCGAGAGTTACCTGATCTGCTGGCGTCCTCCGTCATTCTTTGCTTCTTCTTTCTTCTTCCGGCCGAGTCACCGGGGAGTCACGCCGGTGTGCGCGGATGTTCCGTTCAGGGCAGGGCGGAAAGAATCAAATCCATTTGTATTGCATTCAGTGCAATACAGTGAATTTATATGTGTTAAAGCAGTACATTGTCTTTCATGAACATTTATTGTACAGTATAATATGTAATATTATGTGGATTATATTATATAATATATAATAGTATGAGTATAATATTTATTTAGTTATTTTTTTATGTATTGATTTTTTTATTTTGACATGATTTTGTGTTATAAACTTTTTTATACTCATACTATTATATTATACTGTAAAATAAACTTTCATGAAAAACAATGTACCCCTTTAGACATATAAATCCCGACAGAAATGAACTGCCCAGGAGGTTAAAGCAGCCTAACATTTGCTGGCAAATTATCCTGATCCAATAATGAGAAATGATTGTCCTGCAGTAATATATAAATGAAGTCCATTTTTAATTAAAGTTAACACAACTCCTGATGATTTAAAAAATTCCAGGAAAATGTACAGCCTTTAATGTGTTTCTAGGCCTTCAGAAGCAGTTAAATATCGGCTGGATAGGCAAATTTGTACTGGGGAGCACCTGCAAGAAGTAAGACAAGCAACATTTCCTGTCTGACATGCAGGGTTCCTTCATTTGTATGAAGTACTCTAACCTACAGCACCTTTGGTAGAAATCCCACCATCTTACTTTGAGTCTAAACCCACTGGTAAAGACCAGGGATTCATGTCAGGAGAGTATGCTCTTGTTTCCTCTGCAATGGAAAAAAAAGAAGACCTACTAACTGATCTGAGTTATTTTAGCTCAAGGGAGACAGGCTATATAGAAAGATGTAGATATGTTCTCTGTTTGGCCAGCTGTCAGTGCTACTGCTTTAATCACAGCCAAAAAACTGTTCCAAGAAATTGTGTGAAGTAATGGCCTGGTGGAATCAGTAGAATCAGACCCTGGAGATTATGTCAGAAGTTATGGAAGGCCTCCAGATTAAATAGAGGTTTCACACGCCATATCAAGAAAGATATAATGGGATAATAAAAAAGTCTTGCTGAAATTTTTGAACAGACCTGTCTCTATGGTTGCAAATCCTTCCCCTTATGTTAAAGTCTTATAGACATACCCCTGGGGGTCCAGAGAAATCGTGTATGATTTTTCTTTCCATACGGGATACACTGCCTATTTAAAATGTAAGTGTTGCGTAAACAGCTTACTAAGTTGCAAGTTTTTTCTTCTATTCTAGATCTCTAACTCACTGGAGCACACCCCCTGCAACCAGGAGAATGACCCTACTGTCTTATATAAATTTCACACCATGGAATCTACCAGAGAATTATGGATTATGGGGAATAAAACATGAAGGCTGGAGTTCTTCCTAAATTCATAAAATAGAGTGTTGTCAGAGAAAACTACTCCCTGGGTACCTTTTAAACTCTTATGGTATTGTTGAGCCTCCTATAGTACTAAAAAAATGTTGAGCCTCCTATAGTACTAAAAAAAGACTATACCATATTAGAGCAATTTTGTAGCATTATGTATAGAATGTTTAGTCCTGCACAGCAGTAGCACTTAAAAGAAGAATTCAAATGGAAACCTGAGATTGTCTTCTTTGTGATTTAAATGGCAGATGAGACAATCTGTGAAGGAGACCAAAATCCAGAAGTAGAAATTTGTCTTAGTCCAATGGTTAATGATAATTATTCCAACAAAAAAGTTGTCTGTGAGTAATATTACGGTGACTTATTCACCCAATAGTGTAGATTCTGTGAATGTGACAAATCCCATTAAGGTTAGATGAAACAAGGTAAATTATATCCTGAGGATCCCAATGGAGAAAACTAGGTATTTTGGTATATTATGTATGTTACTAAAAATGTGGGGAAACAAAACAACATACAAGGTTGAATTCAGGGGCATTGGTAAACAATTGTTTTTAGTCTGCTAGAGATTTTGATTACTAAGAATCCTTCCTACACACAGGATATACACCCACTTACTTACATGTCCCGACAGAAAGTTATATTGCAACTAAATTATGGCCTAGGTCAACAAGGTTCATGGTTTGAAAGATCAAACAAAATAAACATGACAAAGAATGTAAATAAATTAAACAAAAATGTATGAAAACATACACTCAGGGGGTGGAGTGTCCATAAGTAATTTCATTTTACATGTTGTAAGAGACACTTGCACCTCTGACATTGAGAGACATTATTTCTTTAAAGTGGCACACATATTAATCTTTATATTTATCAATTTGGTATGGAAATCATTCTTTATATTTTATTGGTCCAAATCCTTGAAAGTGGGATGTTCTATATCTTGGTATGGATTTACTCTGAATAAATAGGTGAATGATTGGATGGCCAACGGATAAGGATATTAGGTGTGTATGTGAATATTGATTGCAGGACACTATAGAGATAATCTTCATCCAATAATCACATTATTTTTTTCCACTGTATTGCTTTACTTACTTATGAAAATTATTTATTTTAAGCTCAAGAAACTAAGTGTTAAAACTAAAAAGGCATGTACCTCTACTAGAGACCTCCTTTTGAACAGTTAAAGAGATGAATAACTCAAGGTGACCCTTTGATGGGTCTCCCCAACTCCTGATGCCTAAGGGGGCACCTCCTTTGTTTTGGGTATTAGGGGAATTGAATCCCCCCCAACATTTAAAACAGGTATGGTAGATGTGGGCAGGTAACCCCTTTAGGATGGATGAGGTGCCACAAGGGTCCAAGTCCCACTACATCAGTAGGATTAGCCTTTGGATGAAGTGTTTGTATAGGGAATGGGTCAAACTGCCCAGGTTAGGTAGAAGGTTTGCTATGCTTAAATAATTGAAATTTGATGTGTTACCACTTAATTACTGGTGAATTTACATGTGTTAACCTCTACTAAGTTTTTACTTATATACATAATTACTTTTAAAACTTTGTTTCAAGAAAAGGTATATCCCAACTCTATCCCAATGCTAAATCACCTTTATAGATTGTGAGAGTTCATTGTTGTCTTGATGTATCTTGGAGAATGTCATTTGGTATTTTGTATTCATCCAAGATGGCTAAGGAATACCTGACCCTGTTATATCTACGCCCGAAGATTGTTTGTTACTCAAACCAAAGTCTGGATAAAAAATTGCTATATGGAACTCATTACTCTTTTAAAGCTTCAAGGAGGTCTTGAGACAAACCCAGTGGAGCCACAGACCATAATCTCACCTATGAGGATGCTACTCCACTCATCCAAGGCAAAAGGTTGAAAGAGTACTCCTGTGAATACTAAGAGAATTGTGATGCAGCTCCAGGCCTACAGTCTTCCCTGATAAAATATACTGTATACAAGGCTTTTGCCTCATACCAACAGATGACTTTGTCACCTACATCTTATGTTTTTCCACATTGTCTCAAAGTATTTGAAAGTACTTTGGGACCTCTCAACATAGAAAACGAATTAAAAAAAAAGATAGAGGTTTGAGGCTTGTGCTTTTTCAAATAAATTATGTATTGACATATTTCATACATAAATATAACATCATATGTCTTATCCCCCGTTCTGTCACAATTTCACAGGACTGGGATATACATACTATACAATATATTCCTAGTGAGTACAAAATGTGTGACCGTGTTCAGTCTTATTAGACCCTAGTCCTGACGCGTTTCGCCAGAAGTGGCTTCCTCAGGGGTAGAATATTTGGGACTTTACGGTCTAGGTAGATTGAGATAACATGCAATACATCAATATATATACAAGACATTGTTAAACATTCATAATTAAATTCTGTAAATCAGTTACAGTAAACATGATAAACATGAAAATATGTAGAGACAACTTTTTTCTAATATCGGTTCTGTACATTACCACAAATAATTTTAAATTAAACTACTCAGATGCATTTGAACTGCAGACTTTCAGATTTAATTCAGTGGGTTAAACAAAATGATTGCATAAAAATGTGAGGAACCTTCTTTTTTTACACAATAACTTCATTTCAGTGGCATAAATTAAAAAGCTGAAAATAAAACGTTCATTTCTAATACTTGCTTGAAAACTCTTTGCTGGCAATGTCAGCCTGTAGTCTTGACTTCATGGACATCACCAGATGCTGAGTTTCCTCCTTTTTAATGCCCTGCCAGGCCTTTACTGCAGTGGCTTTCAGTTGCTGTTTGTTTGTGGACCTTTCTGTCCAAAGTTTAGTCTTCAACAAGTGAAATGTACGCTCAATTGAGTTCAGATCAGGTGACTGACTTGGCCATTCAAGAATATTCCACCTCTTTGCTTTAATAAACTCCTGGACTGCTTTGGCTGTATGTTTTGGGTCATTGTTGATCTGTATTATGAAACGCCTCCCAATCAATTTGACTGCATTTAGCTGGATTTAGGCAGACAGTATGGGACTGATATATTAAAGATGGGCTATCATTGATCACATTTCGATATTCTTGGGAATCATGAAAGTTCCACCAGGAAGCCCAAGTAATATAGTATTTTGTTATTGTATCTCAGGATGAATGTATCATTTCCTGCATTTCTACGATCAATTTGTGTGAACCAATCATGTATGGATTGCCTAACTGTTGATTTCCACTATCTTGGAATCGACAGTTTGTCCGCGTTCAAAACATGGAATAGAAGTGATTTTTTGTAGTTTTGTGGTGTACTGTGAGTGTAATGTAGCAGAATTTACGCTGGAGATATAATATTATATTCCCCTGTGATTTTTGGTGGCATAATAATAACTTCAGCCCAAAAGGTTTGAATATTTGGGCAGCTCCACCACATATGTAGAAAAGAACCTACTAATAATTTTTCAATTGTAGTAAGTTGTCTGGAACATTGACCATTCCCGTCCAAGGTATGGAGGAAATGTCTAAATTGTAAAAAGGACCACCAAGGTATTAAAATACCCTCATTTTCGGCTTGCAGAAGTTGTTTGTTTTTAAATCTGCCCATGACAAAAAAGTGACCTGCCAACAGTTTTCGGTCATCTTGCCAGGATTTAAGAAACTCATTTGATTAGGTCTAAGTTCTTTCTCAAAATCCATGGTACAGAACTCATTGGTGCCTTGGAGTGAACTTTTTCCAAATTAACCCAGTCCTTAGACTGGAAGTTTGCACACCAGTCATCAAGTTAAGCAAAGGTGACACGCCCAGTAATATTTTCTGATGTCTGGTAATCCTATGTCTCCACTATTTTTTGATGTTGCGAGGAGGCAAAATGCTATTCTAGGTGGTTTTTGTCCCCAAAGGAATGTTCTGAAACATGAAAGTATAGATTTAAAAAAAGAATCTGGAAGATAGATTGAAAATACTTGCATCAGATATAAAATTCTCGGCAAGACATTTATTTCAGGATTTCTCAATTTCTCAGATCACCTGACAATTTTAAAAGAAGAGGGACAAAGTTTAAGTGGAACAATTTTGAAACCGATAAGGCTAGCTGTATGCCTAAATATGTGAAAGACTTTTGCCATGTGAACGGGAACCTTAGTTGACATTCTTTAACTTCTTGTGGAGATAATGAAATGTTTAGTGCAGAGGATTTTGAATAATTGATTTTTAAATAAGAAAGGAACTGGAATGATTCTAGTGTGATGAGCAGTGCAGGAATGGAGGACATGGGTTGAGTTAGTGTAAGAAGAATATCATCTGCAAATGCGCCTAATTTATATTCTTTGTTACTGTCACGGATCTGCCACAACTGTGGGGAAGTGGACCCTCTGTGCAATCTGCACGTTTTGGGATATGAGCTGAGGTACAGAATCTAAGGAACCACCCGGCGTTCACCAGAGCACCCCGCAGATGGTGCCCAGGTTGCGGCCCTCAGACACACTCGTGCAGACAGCAGCTGACTGCAGATAGAACCAAAGCGTAGAACCAAATCGCTAGACAATCTCAAAAACCAGAACACGACCAGGTCAGAGCAGGCAGCGAACAATCAAAGTCAGAAAAAGCCAGAGTCAGAACCAGGGAATCAGCACTTGGAAATAGACACAAGCTGGAGCCTCAGGTAAACGCACCTATTGCAAAGGCAAGGAGTGTCAGTCTGAACACAGCCTATATAGTGAGGCTAACAGGCAGGCTGGACAGGGACTGGATGAGCAGGTGCAGATAAATCAGCTGGAGAGGTTTGTGACCATTTGGGTTTGGGGACGCCTCTAACTCTAGTGCCTAGACAGAGCAGCTAGAAGCATGGTAGGGGAACCAACTGCTGCTGATCTGACATATGTCTGGTGAACAACAAGTACTAGATCAGCTGTGCTGTGGATCTGTGACAATATCTTCTGGGCAGGGTCCTCTCCTCCTGTATCACTGTCTGTATTAGTCTGTCATTTTCAATCCCTATTTAATGTACAGCGCTGCGTAATATGTTGGCGCTATATAAATCCTGTTTATTAATAATAATAATAATAATAATATCCCCCCCCCCCCTTAGGGCCCCTCCTCGGAAAGGATCCCTCCGGTTTCATGGGAAAGTCCTTCACCAGCAGAGGGGCATGAAGATCTGTGTGAGATACCCAGAATCGTTCTTCTGGACCATAGCTCCAATGGACCAGATATTGCAGCTTGCCATGGAGCAGTCTAGAATCGATGATGGACTCTACTTCAAACTCTTCCTCATAATCCACCCGGACAGGAGCAGGAGGAGGGGATTTGCGGTAATAACGGTTGAGAATAAGCAGCTTCATGAAAAGAGTTGGGAATCTGGACACAGGAGGGCAGCCGCAACTTATAGGTCACCTGACTAATCAGCGATAAGACAGAGAAGGGTCCAATAAAATGGGGAGCAAGTTTTGGAGATGGGACCCGCAGACATATATGCTTAGTAGACAACCAGACCTTATCTCCTGATGCAAATCTAGGCAGGCCCCCTCTTTTTATCTGCCCACTTCTTGTAGCAAAGAGAGGATTTATTAAATGCCCTCTGAGCATCTTCCCAGACTTTGTGGAAGCTGGCTCTGACTTCTGCAGCGGCCGGGACCTCTGAACCAGAAGGAATGGGAGGAGGTACTCTGGGGTGACACCCATAGGTCAGGAAGAAAGGGCTGAAACCAGTAGGATCGCTGACACGGCTATTATGAGCAAACTCAGCCCAAGGAAGTAATTCACTCCAATTCTCCTGCCTGGCTGATACATAGGGACAGAGAAGTTGTTCCAGGCACTAATTGACTCTTTTAGTCTGACCAATGGACTGTGGATTCTGTAGGCAGAAAAGAAGTCCAGCTGAAAACCAGATGTGAACTGAACTCCTTGATCTGAGACTATGCTGGAGGGAAGACCATGGTGGTGGAACATTTTCTGGAGGAAGATTTTAGCCAAAGCTGGAGCTGAAGGAAGCCCTTTCAATGGAATTATTTTACTAGTGGAATTATTTATTAATGGAATTATTTATTAGTTTATTGCCACCAGATCTGGCCTTCCATAGACCGCCAGAGAGAGTGAGTAAGAATTTTTGAGTTGGGTGAATGGAAATGAGGTTAGGAGGAGAGAGTATCTTTGTAAAAGAGTAGGAAAGAGGTTTTGTTGGGGGGACCAGGAATGAGTGAGATGTCACCAGCAAGTAGCAGTAGAGAAAAAAGGTGCAGGAGTACAGACGGAGAAAGCAGGAAAGTGAAGGAGCAGTCAGACAAGGAGTTAGACTGGAGATGATAAAAGGAAATAGAGCCAGCAGAGTGGGTACAGGGGGAATTATAACTAGTAACTAAAAATGACAAATCACAGGAGCACATTAAACAATATGGCAAATTGAAAGCCATGTGATCGGCTTGGCGTATAGTGGTGTATCGAATCCTGTTCCAATTCCTGCTTCAATTCCCTGGATTAATTCTCAAAGCAAAGCATTAATTTGGCCCCGTGACCAGGCCTGATGAGTAAATAGTAGTGCTTTGGGCCAAGAATATGGGTGAACTGATGCAAGTAACAAGGAGTTTGGGAGATTAGTTGAACCTTGGTAGGGGAGGTGTTAGCAGGACAATACATATCAATGAGCAGTCAGCTGAAACAAAGGGAAAGTGAGCAGATAATTATATGGGAAGATTCAAAATTAGTGCAATCTGTCCAGCTAAAATGCATGACATGTCATACACAGTTAAATGCAAGTTGTAGTGGAACACACATAGATAAACAGGGTTATATGGCAGCCAGAATGCAGGATGTACCATTCACAGTTAGATGCAAATTGCAGTGGAACAAAAATAGGTAGACAGGGTTGATATGGTAGTCAGAATGCAGGACATACCTGTTGGATGGGAGAAGAAGAATGCAGAGTGCTGGCAGATGAAGGAGGTAGATTCATTAAAGATGTTAGTTGATGGTGTTCCCTGGATTCATTCACAAAGCACCTTTAACAAAGTATGATATGGAAAGGGATTAGCCCTTGCAGCAAGCACTTAGAGCCAGTAGCCTTATTTGGTTCCAAAAGCAATATAGAATATATATAAAAAGCAATAAAGCTTAAATCAAACAAAATATACAAGGCAGCTTACATCAGCTTGATAAGGAAAGAGCAGAGCCCTCTTGGTCCACAGTACAGTCTTTAGAGAGAATTCCACTGTCCGTAAATCAAATCAACAGCTTTCAATAAAAAGTGACATAGCGTCTTAGTAAGCGCCTATACAGGCTTGTCTGGAGCCTACCTACTGCCATTCCACTACTCAAAGCCTAGCAGCACCTGTATTACTTATAGCCAACCTCCAGTCTGCTGTAGCCATACCCATAACCCATGGATTAGGGTGAAAACAGTTGAATGGGGTCCCTCTGTGTTTTGCGGTGGTGGACCTGATCTGTATCTCTGAAATCAGCACCAACCAGTCACAGAACTAAACTCACTGACTGATTGGTTAGAGAGCCCGGGCTGGGCTTCAGCACTCAGTGATGGGTGAGGACAGAGGAGAAGATCAGGAGCAGATGGCAAGGCAATTTGTCACATTTTTTTTTTAATTTTCATGGAAGCAAACTGACACAATCAGCACCACTAAGGGGATGGACATTCCAGTGCAAGAAGGTGAGAATAGATATCTAATATTATGTCTGATGTTAGAGCTTAGGTCCCCTCAAGGAAACCAATTCATCCATCATGGCCAGCACTTTTAGCTTATAAAGTGTTTAGCCCTACAGATTTGAGAAGAAATTAATCAAAATAAACCATGGTCCTCTATACCAAGCAGGAAGGCAGGAGTTTTCATAAGATTTAACAAGGAGAGGACACATGTAATGAACTTGGCCTACAAAGGAATATGACACAAATGTTCCAGGTAATTCCCACAGTGGGGTGAGATTTATTCTTGGCATTCTGTGGGTCTGTAAGCCAATGTATTAAAGCTAATGGTCTCCAAATAAACGATTGTTCAACTGACACCCACTGCTTAAATGTAGAGTACCGACACCAGTGAACTGCCCAGGCTAAATGTGATGCTATATTATATAAAAAAAATCTGGTATATCAAGTCCTCCAACCAGTTTGAGCAGAAAAGTAGCTTGATTTACATAAATTTATTATTATTATTGGAAAAAAATTAATAAGACATAGATAATTTTACATATAACAAGGGAAATTGACAATACAGGTAGTCCCCGAGTTACATACGAGATAGAGACTGTAGGTTTGTTCTTAAGTTGAATTTTGTATGAAAGTCAGAACAGGTACATTATTTTATTAAAGGCAGTTAGGACAGATGTTTGTCTCAACATAATTTTAGGCAGCCTGGTGTCAGTTACTGTATAAAATCCTCACTGTGAGTTAATCACAAACAAAGCAAAAAAAACAAAAAACTTTATGGAGCCTATACATTCTTTAACTTCTGGAGCAAGCTATGCTTTGATATGCAAAAAGAAATAACTGCAGA
Source organism: Pyxicephalus adspersus (assembly GCF_032062135.1). Classification (NCBI taxonomy): domain Eukaryota; kingdom Metazoa; phylum Chordata; class Amphibia; order Anura; family Pyxicephalidae; genus Pyxicephalus; species Pyxicephalus adspersus. The sequence continues at coordinate 21,408,869 of NC_092863.1, read as the reverse complement.
GTTTGTCTTGGTCATTAAAGAGTTACAAGAGGCTTCAGAAAGGGCTCAGTCTTTAAGATCACCCAAAACCTCAGCTGTGTTTAGCAAAAGATTTCTTCTGCAAGTCATGCAAACTGCCCCCTCCCCCCTTCAAGCCTCCGTTCTGCACAGGAGCGAGCAGGGAATCCCTGTTCGTACCTAGGAAACATCCATATTTTGGCTGTCCCTAACCCGGGGACTACCTGTATACTAAAGTAAAAGGTAACCAAGAGGAGCAATACAATAAGAAGATGAAAAAGATGTGCAAACAAGTAGAATGCCTAAAAAAGGCTACAAGATATACATAAAAAAACAATGGAAAACAACAAAAAATGAATACTTACCTACCGTAATCTTCATTTCCTGACACGCTCCATGTCAAAATATGAATTAGTTTTCCTCCCTGCTCCTCCTACTACGATTGTAGCTCAATAAATTAAAGGCAGCCCCTGTACCTGGTGTTCTGTAACTAGTCATCCTTAACTTATAAGGGTGAGACCCTATACTAACATGGCACGTCAGGAAATATTATTATTATTAATAATAATCATTATTATTAAAAATTACAGTAGGTAAGTATTTAATTTTCTATTTTGCTGACAGCCCTATGTTAGCATATGAATTGGAATTATCTAGATCAACACATGGTGGGATGCTCAATGATATTTATTGATATAAGGAGTCAGTGGACAACACTTTCTGACCAAAGTCAACTGTAGTCAATGCTCCTGGTTCTACACAGTAATGTGACAAAAAGATGTGAATAGAGGACCAAGTTGCTGCTGAGGCGATGAGCCTGTAGACGCCTCCTTCCTCCTATTTATCCTGAGGCTATAATGAACTGCACCGATTCACATATGGATAATGAGGTTTCCAAATATGTATGTGGGGAACTGGCCACATTGAGGTCACCGATCCGGTGGTTGGTATCCAAGTAAAGCGTGGGAAGAACAATTTCTTGGTTCAGATGGAATGATGAGGTCACTTTTGGAATAAAATTGAACATGGGTACTAGTACTACTCTGTCTGCAAAGAAAGTGATGAAAGGTTTTTAAGCCCCTAGAGAAGCCAAGACTCTCCTGGCTGAGGGAAAGGCTGTCTTTTGCGATAGAGGAATATATTTGGTCATTTTGACTTGCCAGGTGCAAGGAAATCAAGTACAAGTGGTAGATACTATTAAGGGAATCTTGGCTTTCTGGGAGGTTTGATTTTGACAACTGCCTTAAAGAATTGTATGACTAGAGGATTCAGGGCCCCAAAGGCCTGTAATTGCTGAGATGGCTGAGAATTGACCTTTAAAGGTGTTAAAGCTGAGACCCATGTCTAGGCCTTCTTGAATAAATTCCTGAATAAATAAATGAGTTGTTTGTAGATGAAAGGAGGTCATTAACACTTGAAATTGTTGCCACACTCTGTTATAGACGGAGTTGGTACTAAACTTTTTTGGCTTCATTTGCACTGCATGCTCAAAGCAGCCTATGCTTATTAACCTCCACCTTTAAATACCCAAGCCATCAGACATAGTTTCTTTTAGTTTGGGTAGAACAGAAGACTGGAAGGTAAATAAGGGACCGTATGTTTATTTGTTAAAGCAGCGGATACCAAGGGAATTTTGACCAATTGGTAATAATCACTAATACAAAGATAGGTTGTTTTTGTAGACATCTTCAGTTTGTAAATCATCAGCAAAAAGCTCTACCTGGGAAGGGAAGGACCACTTTACTGCCATTTTGAACATCGGCTTAGTGTTCTTGATAGGTAGTCCACATACTCGTTCAGCTTGCCAGGGATGTAGATTGCAGCAAGATGGATCAGGTTTTTCTGCGCCCAATTCATAAAGGGGGCTCCTTCTCTCAATAGGCATTTGTTGCTTGTGCCACCTTGGCTCTTCACATATGCAAAGGCTGCAATGTTGTCCATCCTCAAAAGGACCAATTTGGCCTGTGCTAGATTTACCGAATTTCACTGCTCTAAGAAGCCTATCTCAAATGGGCACATTCTCCACTGGGCCCATTTTGTTATGTGATAGTAGAGACAAGCTCAGCATCCACCCAAAACCTTTCAATTGTTGTAAGGCTGCATCTATGTGCTGTAAGAGAATGTCTTGTGCTAGGAGTAAGATATCATCTAGATAAATATAAATTTGAATGCCCTTCTGGAGAGCAGTAGAGCCACCACTTCCAAGAAAACTTTGGAGAAAACTCTGGGAGAGGTGAATTAAAAAAGGAAATAGGCATCATTTAGATTGATGGACATCAAATAATCTGCTGGTAGAATTGCTTGCAGAATAATTTGCAGTGACTTCATTTTGAAGTGCTCTTTTCTCACAGATTTGTTGAGACCTCTTAGGTCTATAATTGTTTTCCATTTGCCCAACTTTTTTGCACCAGAAAAAGGGGTGAGTAACACCTTAGGAAACATTGTTCCAATGGTACTGGTACAACTACCCCCTGAGCCAACAAAGTATTGACATGAACCCAAAAGGAATCTTTCCTAATGTTGTAAGAAGGAATCTTGGTTGTCACAAACTGCATGGTTGGTGTTTTAGCAAATGAGTGCCACGGACCCATGGCTATGAAATGCTATCTGCCCAAACCTCCCGAAACATGGCAAGCCTGGCCCTTAGGCAGGCAAGAACTCAAAAAGACTTACGACTTAGGATTGACTGTATCCAAGAGGTGAACAAAAGCATAAGAGCTTTTTACCATTGCCCCACGTTTTTCTGGATTATATGCCAGGCCAATATGGCGGAGATTCTTTTTTATTCTATTAGCTGAAGCTCTTCGGAAGACACTCTTCTTTTGCTTCATTAGGTGTCTGTTCTGGGAAAAAAAGGCTGATCTGCCTCCAGAGGCCCTCGCTTTTACTAGATCAAGCTTGTCTCCAAAGACGTTTTGCCCCTCATAGGGAGTTTAGCACAATGTAAGTCGATACATAAAGCTGAGGACACTTTAACATTCCGTTAGCGATCTTTTGTTGATTGCAATAAATTAGGAGTGATCTTTTTGGTCTTCAGCTCCTGTGGTCGCTATTATGTAGGCAAAACTAAGAAACTTCTATGAAAAAGAATATATCAGAAAATATGTATGATAACTAACAGTAAAATAACTCCATTACCTCCATTAAGTCATCATTTTACCTTATGTCACAACTTTTATGAAGAGGAACTAAAATTTACTATATGAGATCAACTCCACCTTAGTGCCAGAGGAGGAACTGTTAAAAAGAGAATGTGAATGGATTTTTAAATTAAATGTATTTTAATATCTCAAAGGGCTGAATGAAATACTGAGATATAAGACATTTATTTAGTTATGTGTGTGTTTTTTTCAAATAGGAAATACATTTTAAATCATAATAGGTGTTGTAAATGATGTGTGTATTAATAAAAAAGCAGTTATATATGGTACATATATGTGGATTCATATGCCTAATTCAAAAAGAAGCATGCCAAAATGTTTTTATTAGTTGAATGTATAATGTATTATCACAAAAATGTAGAAACATTTTTTTTGACAATATGTTCTGTTCTATTACACCGGGGAACAATTTTGAACACATTTTTTGTTGACTTCAATTTTTAAGCTTATTTACACTAAAATAGGTATGCTGATTCTTAAAGTGCAGTTAGTTTTCTTCTATCAAGTCAGATTTTTTCTTCACCGCCTATAATAATGTCATTACTGTAACATTTGTATAGGTTTTTTTGTATAGGCTATTCATTCATTCATAGGATTTGTATAGGCTATTCATTACACGCAAGAAAATGTGGTCAGAGGTTGTGCGCTGGTCTACTTAGTGAATAAGCAAAATGTATTTTTCTACTTACATACGTATTTCCTTTTATTCAGATCATGTCTGGCTCTTCTGTTTCCCGTCGTAAGTGCCTAAACAACCCTGATTCATTTTGTTATATCTGTGGCAGTTTCACCATTCCCAGGCAAAGACCGAACATCAGCACATTTGTAGAGCAAGCCCATATTTCAAAGGTAAACTTGGTGATCAAGATAAGTCTTGGGCCCCTCATAAGGTGTGCAAACAGTGTGTTGATGGTTTACAGATGTGGACAAACGGAACACGTGATAAGATGCCATATGGTATACCTATGGTTTGTCGGGAGACAGGAGATAATTTCAGTGACTGTTACTTTTTTATAGTAAAAACTTCAGGATATAACAAGAAAAAAAAATGTAACATAGAGTATTCTAGTCTACCATTGACTATACGCCCAGTGGCTCATTCAGATGAAATCCCAGTGCCAGTTTTCATTACATTACCCTCTCTTGACAAACATGATTATAGTGATGAACTAGGTGACAACAATGATGAAGAGTTTGAAATTGAAGCGGACTCTGTTCGTAAGGGATTTGATCAGCATGAGTTGAGTGATTTGGCACATGATTTGGGACTGTCAAAAAAGGCTTCAGAACTCCTAGCATCAAGACTGCGTGAGAAAAACCTACTTGAAAAAGGAACAAAGGTATCATACTTTCGAACCAGAGAAATTGCATTTCTGCAGTACTTTTGAACAGTCAGTGGCTTTGTGTATTGCCATAGCAAACCTGGTTTAATGGAGGAAATGGGAATTCCAATCTATAACTCAATTGAATGGCGACTATTCATCAATAGCCCAAAGCAGAGCTTAAAGTGTGTCCGCCTTCACAATGGCAAAGGGTGTTAGCCACAGGTGTTTCCCACTTGCACCTCCAATTTTGTTAACCTGTACCCCCCCCGTATCTGAGAAATTGGGGTTCAGGTGCTAGAAGCCACCAGCAATGTGTAACGGTAGATTTTTTTTGATGGACCTGGTTTTTTATGTTCTGACGATGGCGTAACAATGAATTTAGGGAAGTTAGTAAAAAGAGTAGAATTCGAAAAACCACCTTGTTTGCACCTAAAAAATTTGGGGGAATGGGAGTTCCCAATTTGAAACATTACTATGTAGCTGCTCAAGTGGCTTATTGTCTATGAGCACTTTGCCACTTAGAAGACCTTGATAGATTCCATGGGTCCTTGGAAGCTCTTAAGTGGAGAAAAAAAAGAAAAAAATCGAGGGAAGCTATTTGTTGTCCCTCCCTTTTACATTCTGTTCAGGTATGGGGTGAATATCATGATCATCCAAAGCTTTCTTTAACTCATGCACTTTTAACACCACTCTGGCATAATCTGGAATTTCCTCCGGGATTACATCCAGAGCATTTTTCCTGGTAGATTTCAAAAAGTTTCATGAGACTGAAAGATCTGACTGATGTACGGGCAACACTTACCTGGGAATATCTCTCCAGGAAATGGGAAATACCTCCTCAGGAACACTTTGGCTATAGACAATTTAATCCTATATAAATTCTGTTATCAGACCGGCCCCGAAACCTTTGCGGTCATCCCCGTTTGAGAGCACTTGTTTGAAAATAGCAGATACAAAAGGAAAAATTTCAATCATTTACTCTGCCCTTGCATGCCCTTGCAAACTTAAATACAGATTATGATGGATTGGGAATCTGATTTGGGAGTATCCTGGGAACTAAAAGACTGGTGTGAGCTTACCTATTCTCTTTCTAAAGTCTCTTTAAATTCTGCATTGGTAAAGGCCAATTATAAAGTACCTGGTACCAGACAGGTTGGCTACATTTTTCCCATCCGTCTCTCCACTATGCTTTAGGAGTTGCTTCCCTAGAGGCTCTATGATTCATATCTGGTGGTCATGTCCGATTGCCCAGCGCTTTTGGACAGATGTTTAGGTTGATCTCCAAGGTTTTGAAATTGAAGCGTTTTCCAGAAGGGCCTTTTTTCGGTAAATTAAGTTTGGATTTTCCCAAGTCGGTGCTAAAACTGGGCAAGCTGATCCACTTGGCAGGAAGAATCTCCTTAGCAAAAGCTTGGAAAGTAAACACAATACCTCTGGACCCCATCTTCACTAAACTGAATTGGGTTATGAATAATGACTCACCCAGTCCTTAAAGAATTCCCTGGTTAAATTTGATGATATCTGGGAGCCCTGGATCTCCTTCAACAATAAATGATAGGTGATCTATAAAAAATTTGATAGTATGGATTGTAAAGTCTTTCTTTCCCTTCTCTCTTTTCACTCATTTTTTTTTATTCTTTGTTTGTTTCTCCCTTCTTCCCCCCCCCCCCCATTTTTGATATGTTACTCCAATGAGATGTAACTATAAAAGTGATCCATGGCTTTTTTTTTGAGTTGTTTTTATCAGGTGTTCATAGTATTGCATTTTTTAAGCCACTTTCATAAATTGGATATGTTTCTCAATTACCTCTGTTATACTGTTCTGTTGTTAAAATTACTTTTTTTAAAATTTAATAAAAATATTGAAATACCAAAAATAGATTATATATAAGACATAGAAGATGATTTTTAAATTTCTAAATTATTGGGCATATCTGTATTTATTTAATGTAACACAGAAAATGTTTGGTTCTTGTTTTATCTTTAATCCCTTTATATATATCCTTATTTTCTCTTTTTACTATCTTGTTTGTAAAAAATTTTTTTGTTTGTAAAAATTGAGATGTATTTACTCAATAATATATATTATTGTTATGTGTAATACTAGTAATGAAGTGTAATTTTGAGACTGAAAAAGGAATGTAATAAGGGCTATACCTACCTCTATAACTCTGGTGAGAGTTAGTTAGGTCTCCTCTTGATTAGGCAAAGATTAGGGTGAAAATAATCTGATAGGACATACTGGAGAGATGATAAGCCATAAGGGTGTGTGAAAAATATATATGAAAAGGTAAAAAAGGTTGTATATAAATCACAATAAAAGATTTGTCAATGTTTGAAGCAAAAATGGCACACAAAGATTATATTAGGTGACTAGGAGCAGTGCCACTTTTGGTGCTATATCTAGGTCAATGAAACCTGAAAAGAAAGCGAGAAGATTGACTGTGAATTATAATCATAGTTACAAATTGTGGTACCTAATGCCTAAGAAGGTTGATGTATGGTTGGCCTCACAACGCGGAGTAAAGTGACCAGTAGGCAGATTGCGTTACAACGCCCCTCGCAAGTTGGGCTGGCTGGGTTGGAAGGAGGAGGAGGTCCAGTCCAGAGCAACAAACTTTGTCAATGTAGTGCCACCAGGCAAAAATGTATTGATGAAACGTCAATGTCTGCTTCGGGGAGAAGAGAACTTCCTCCCATTGTCCAAGATAGGTGTTTGCATATGATGGGGCACACTTAGTCCCTATCACGACTCCCTAGATCTGTAAGTACATATCATTGTCAAATGTAAAGACATTTCTTGTTAAGAGGTATTGTAAAAAAAGTTAGAATAAAATTAATCTGTTCATTAGAGATGTGAGATGACTTGAAAAGTGCTTTTTGGATGAAATCTATGCCTTTTTCATGTGGTATATTGCTATACAGGGCTTTAATATCAATAATATCTATATCAACTAATATAGTGTTATGTGGAACGTTAAGGTTTTTGGTCATTTTGAGAAGTTCCATAGAATCTTTAAGATACCATTTATGGTAGCTTGATCACAAGTGGGCTCAACACAGAGTCCACAAAATCACAGGCATGTGATGAAATAGAATTTATTCCAGAAATAATAGGAGTATGAAACGCCTTTGGACCTGAGACCTATCACGATAACGCTGCTTATTCTTCCCTTCTTTTGGGAACTAAAACCTACAGATCTAGCTAGGAGACACATGTCTAGTACTAAATTTAATCCAACCCACTAACTGATGAAATTTGGATCAGAATTGCCTAATCTATCTTTTGTTATTGTAACAAGCACAATATTGTTGTAAAAGTGTATGTATTTATGTACACCTACTGTCATAAAATTTGAAGTATCAAACCCTGTGAATTAAGCAAAATAATTTATTTTACTATTGTATATTTGTACAGCTATCAGAATTTATTTTAGCTTTAGTGTACCTGCAAGTGCAGTGACCCATTGCAAACAGTGGTATTGCAGCCTATTGGTTACAGCAGTCAGGGTAAACCTGTATGGAGAATAGGGCTGCATGGAGAAGAGAGCTCCACTTGTGCATCAGATTTTGCCACCTCTAGTATTAAAATCCCATAGTGCTGCCTCATTCTAACCCCAAATCCCCCTTTCTTGATGTTTAACCTAGCCCTCCTCCCAGTGTCTAAACTTAACCCCATCCTGCCCAATGCCTTACTTTACCACTAATGTTAACTAAGCCTACATTTTTACACTGCAGTAATTATGCTATTACATTACTACAAGTAAATACAATCCACAAAACATGGGACATTAGGCCGTTAAGTCACAAGCCCATTATTTTTTAAAATTGTAGTGGCACAATCCAATAAAACAGATTATTATGATTTAATACCCATCAGTCCAGCAATAAAGTCCATTGCTCTCATCAAAGTATCTTCTTCTTGATTGGAGACTGTTGCATTTAGGTTCTCTAGGCCTTGTCATCTCTTCCTCTGTTTTCTAAGGGATACTTAATGAGCATGCATTACAAAAAAGGCATATCTACCTCCAACTGGAAACACTTTTCAGGCATACATTTTCAACGTTACTTCTTTGATTATACTCTGAGTGCTTTATGACCTTTTTTGAAAATTACCAAATATAAGAAGACCCATCACATTATCTTAATAATTTACATGCTTATCTACTAACCATAGCATCTTTGGCTATCACCAGCATTTCTAAACCACACTCACTTCATCTTTGTGTGCAATATGTTTGCCGACCCCTTTGCATACCTTCTGTTATGCATAGTCGTACACATGACCAAACTATCCCTTGTACATTTTGCTGCACCAGCAATACAACGTCTCACTGGAATCTTTGTCCAATCCTTGAAATCCCAGCTGAGAACTTCCATCTTTCAGTGATGCTGCAATCTGCAGTATTATTCCTGACCTATGGCTTGGATACTCTAGTACAGCTGTCGCCAACCAGTGGTCTGTGGCTCTGGATGGTGGGCCCAAGAGTGTGGTCAGGAGTAGGACCTTGCTGGGGGGATGCACCGCCCAGAGGCGCAGACAATGTGCCCCATGCAAATCGCATGCTCAGGGAAGTGGAAGGGTTGTGGACACAACCTGCCCACTCTCCTGTCGCAGGCTTAGACCTGCGATGGGAGAGTGGGTGGGTTCTGGCATTATGCGTGGTCCGGAGCCAGTAAATGTAGTGGTCTGTTGGCCTGAAAAGGTTGGCGACCACTGCTCTACAACACTCAAAAATCAGAATCTAAAAAAGTCCCCAGTGGCTATTAGCCTCAAGCAGTTTTTTTGTATTTCAATATTTTTATTGAATTTTATAGGAACAAGTACAATTAAGTCAACATAGAAAACAAGGTATTAACAAAATTAACTGAACAAGGGTCGGCAAGGTATAGATGTACATGTATGGACATTGATTAACGAGTCATACAATGTCTGAACCACAGAGTTGCTATAATCCTGGTATATCTAAAAGGAATAAATTCCTGAGAACAATGAATTAGGGAACATGACATACCATCTGAGCTTGTTGAAAAAGGTAAACCCATACACATCAAAATTTTAAACATTAAGGTAAACCAGGCCTGTGCCCCCGTTATAGAATAAAACAAAGACAAAACAAGAAACATTTACACTACTGGGAGGTGAGGAGAGGGAAGAGGAAGTCGTGCAGACCGTTCACATGAGCATATTATATCTCACCAGGGAGGCTGATCTTTATTAAGCATTGTTAAATACGATCCAAGGTTCCCATAAATCTTACAATTTATCCAAGGAATTCTTTAGAGTGTGGGTCAATCTATCATTAATCATAATCCAGTTCAATTTGGTGTGTATAGGGTCTAATGATATCGAGGGGGACTTCCAGGCTTTGGCTAGGGAGATTCTGGCCGCCAATAATATCAATCCGATCAATTTTTTTGAGGGACCAGGGAGGGACATATCAAGCCTGCCAAACAGGGCTGCTTCAACAGTTCTACCAATCGGTTGATGGAGAACGGTAGATATCAAATTGAACACCCTGTCCCAATATCTTCTGGCTATAGGACATGACCACCAAATATGAAGCATTGAACCTCTAGCGTCACAGCCCCGAAAGCAGAAAGGAGAAAGGGAAGGGAACATTTTCGCTAGCCTGTCTGGTGTGAGATACCACCTAAGAGCAACCTGATAGTTGGCTTCTATCACCGCCGAATTCAGGGAGATCCTGGAGAGGTGATCCACTCTATCCCACCAATCTTCCAGATCCCATGTAATACCCAATTCAGATTCCCAGTCCCTCATGTAATGCAATTTATCAGTTGGGGCTACTAGAGCCGAGTAGATCACTGAAATTTGACCTTTAGTTGAGGCTAGAGAAAGGCACGTGCTTTCGAATACCGAGGAACGCATGGGTCTCGGGGCCGCTTTAGTCACTGTATTGATATATGAGGACAGTTGTCTATAGCGAAAATGTTCCGAGAAAGGAATTTCAAAACTACTGACTAGATGTTCCCAGGAGAACACTGCCCTAACATCAATCAAATCCTTCACCCTCCTGAAACCTTTAGAGATCCACCAATGGAAATTAGATAAACTTAATCCCGGTGGGAATTCCGGGTTGTTCCATAGCGGGGTCAGAGGTTTATGGGATGAAGTAAGTTGCTGATGATGTTTGAACTTATCCCAAACCTGCAGGGAGTGGGATAATGCCGGACCTAACACAGTCCCTCGGCCACTTTTCTTACGCCACATCAGAGATTCTATTGATCCCGAGAATTTGTCTTGATTCTCTATTTCTACCCATTGGGGACGAGCTCCATGTAAAGTGCTCATCGAGGTCTGTGCTATCTGCGCTGCTACATAATAATATTTCAAATTTGGAACCCCCAGACCCCCCTTTCGCTTTGGTGCAAAAAGAGTAGTTCTTCGTATTCTGGCCTTCTTCCCAGACCAAATAAAATGCATTATTTTTGTCTGTAAAAATTCCAGATCTTTTACGGGGACCTGAATCGGGAGCGTACGAAACAAATAAAGTAATCTGGGGAGTAAGTTCATCTTGATAGCCGCTATCCGTCCTAGCCATGAAGGGGGAGCACAGGACCACCTACGCAGATCCGCATGGAGTTTGGTAAACAAACCTGTATAATTGGCCTTATAAAGGCTATTATACAAAGGAGTCAGCCGTATGCCCAGATACTGAATGGACTCCTCTTGCCAACTAAAGTCAAACCTTTTACGCACACCCTCTAGCATATTTATATTAATGGCTTGGGACTTAGATTTATTCACCTTTAGGCCAGAACACAAATAAAAGTCATGCAATAATTTCATTAAATTGGGCAGAGTGGTGGTTGGTGAGGTAATAAACATCAGTATATCATCAGCGAAGAGGGCACATTTATGTTCTACTTGGCCACAGGTTATCCCTTGAATGTTAGGATCCTTACGTATGGCCATAGCTAGAGGTTCAATAGCTAGAGCAAACAATAGTGAAGAGAGCGGGCAACCCTGTCTGGTCCCTCTTTTGATTGGAATAGCCGTGGAAAGAAATCCCCCTAACGATATCCTTGCTTCAGGAGAGTCATACAATGCCAACAGCAGATTAATAAAGTGAGCCCCAAAATCCATCCTATTAAGAACCTGAAACAGGTATTTCCATGATATACTATCAAAAGCCTTCTGAAGGTCGAGGGAAAGTAACATTACGAGGGGGGCCCCCATCCCAGCTGGAATTAACCACTGAAATGAGATCTATTGCTCTTCGTGTTTGATCTGGGGCCTGTCTGTGTTGCAGAAAGCCCACCTGGTCCGGATGGACATACACTCCCAGAAATGAACCCAGTCTCATTGACAGGATCTTCGTCATAAGTTTAAGATCACAGTTAATTAACGAGATCGGCCTGTAATTGGCCACTTCCGAAGGATCCTTACCAGGTTTAGGAATCACACTAATATAAGCTCTATTGGCATCTCTTAATAGTGGATGTCCATCACGCAGATAATTAAAATAGTCTGTTAAGTGTGGCGCCAGAATAGGGCAGAACATTTTGTAGTATAAATTAGAGAATCCATCCGGGCCAGGTGAGCTGCCCACTTTAAGAAATTTAAGCACCCCGTGTATTTCTTCAGGCATGAATGGTCGTTCCAAAAGTGCCCTATGTTTGGGACGTAATTTAGGTAGATCAAGCATATTAGGAAACCTATCAATGTTTAAATCAGTGATAGAGTCATTAGAGCTATATAAATTGCCATAGAAATCTTCAAATGCCGACAGTATTTTTTCCGGATTTTGGGATAACCTACCATCCCTAGCCTTAATTTTAGGGAACGCTCGTGATTTGGCTCTGGGGGTAAGTTTATTTACCAAAAGACTGCCCGGTTTATCGCTCCACAGATAAAATTTATGGGCTGACCATCGAATTGCTTTCTCCGCCCTAGTAGTGAGTAGTAGGTTAAGTGCAGTGCGTTTAGCCTCTAACTGAGACTTCGGCACAGATTGAGGGGTGGTCTTATGTTGTCGCTGCAACTGGTGGTATTCCTTAAGGCCAGTTTCAATCAATTTGTTGCGGGCCCTCTTGCGTGAAGCCCCTAGTTTGATCAGCTCCCCTCGAATATAGGCTTTATGGGCTTCCCAATTGACGGCTGGAGGAGTATCAGTCGCCACATTTATCCGAAAAAAGTTACTCAACAAAGATTCTATTTCCCCCTTCACCAGAGGGTCTGAAACCAAGCTTTCATTCAGTCTCCAGCGAAACTCAGTCTGTGGGCGTATAAAACCTGAAAGGTAAATTGCTAATGGGTCAAGATCAGACCAAGGCGTGGACAAAATCTTGGCCCCCAGAATATTAGGGAGCATGCAAGACTGAACAAAGCCATGGTCAATGCGGGTATACTGGTCATGGGCCGCTGAAAAATATGTGTAGTCCCTAGCTGATGGATTCAGTTCCCTCCAACTGTCAACCAGGTCATATTGTCGCAATAGGAGCGAGAGACCATGGCTCTTTTTCGGGGGGTGCCTATATCTGCCCAATTTGGATTTATCTAAGATATGATCAAGAGCTAGATTAGAATCACCTAGCAAGATCAGGGAGCCCTGTACTTTGGGCCAAATTTCACCCAGGAGGCCACGGAAAAATGCCACTTGACCTTCAATGGGTGCATAATAGGATACCACCGTGATCAGCTGTATACCAACACAGCCAATAACTGCCAGAAACCTGCCCCCCGGGTCCCTAAAAACCTCTTGTGGTGCAAAATTCAGACTTTTATTAAAACATAGGAGAACCCCACCTTTCTTCTTATCAGAATTGGCCATGTAAAAAATAGGGTAATTTTTTGTGAAAATACCTCGGGGCAGAGTTGTTGGTAAAGTGAGTCTCCTGTAAAGCTAGAATATCAACTTTTAGTGAATTATAATAGTGAAAAGCCTTGGATCTCTTGACCGGGGAATTAAGGCCCTGGACATTATGAGAAAGCAACGTAAACTTATTAAGGGTCACAGACCCAACCTGAGCATCAAGCGACATAGGGATAAAATAGCAGCACAAACAGCAGTAAACTTCCTCTACCATCAGGAATACCAAGAAGGGGGCTACCAAGACAAAGACAAGACAAACAATACAAAAAAATCAAGACAAACGAAAACATTTGACACAGCCAAACGTTACAGTATAAACCAGAGAGGATAGGGTGCCCCCCCGAACCCCGGAAAGCAAACGGTCCAAGGTCCCGAGGGGCAGCCCCATCCACTGTGCACCCAGGAGCTCCATCAAGCTCCATCTCGTCAGGGAGATTTCCCACAGGCCCAGGCAAATAAATAGGGCCCGAAGCAAATTCCCCGAAACCGGAGGGCATGTGTAACCCCCCAAATCCCACGTCCTCTGAGAATCAAATATGAACACACCAGGACCCCTGCAGAAAAAAAAGAAAAATACAATATAGTATTTTAGCAACTAACCAGGGAGACCTCATGGTTGATGATGGCTCGGCAGCCACTTGATAAATAGCACAAAAATAAAGAAATAAAATAAAAAAAAAAAAAAAAAAAAAAAAGAACAAAGACAATATTCAGTATCGTATAGTCCAAGCTCGGGTTAGGAGAATGGAGGCACCGCCACAAAGAACAACACCAGTAAATCAAATAAGGTAAGGCAGCACACTTTGAACATAACAATCATTTCCTTAGAAACCCCGAGTGAACAGCCAACAACCTCAATCTATCAGCCTGGATCTAAAATAACCCAGGTTCTCCAGCTTGGGGTTTAATTAGCAAACACAGTAAAATAGTGTAGTACATGTTATGGAGGCATAGCCCCACCAAAAGGGTAGGATAGCGTCCGTAGGAGTTATTTAGGAAGTCTTCTGCGAGTGCTTTCCAGGCGTTTTGACCTTGTTCCAGAGGGGGTATAAAGAAGTAGATGCTTCCCTGTCCGGCGTAGAGCGGCTGTCAGCTCCCTGGATCAAATCCAAATCTTTGAGATTTTGTTCACCTTCAGTAAATGAGGAAAAGGAATAACTTTTCCCCTGTAGTTGAAAAATCAGTCTCAAGGAAAAGGCCCATCTATATCTAATCTTATTATCAATCACCACTTGCAACAGAGGTTTAAGCGCCCTCCTGCGCTGTATAGTAAACGGTGTAATATCAGAAAAAATCTGAACCGGGTGCCCCTCCATCTCAATATGATCTAAGGTTCTGGTAACCTTTCGCAGCGCCTCTTTAGTAGTAAAGTAGTGAGGTTTTACAATCACATCCCTAGGAGGACCATCCTGTTTAGGTGCCATCAAAGCCCTGTGAGCCCTGTCCAGTAGAAGACGCGATTCAGGTAAGTCCGGTAATAGCTGTTGTAAAAAACGCCTCACTGCATCCGTAACATCCTTAATCGACTCCGGCAGCCCTCTGATTCTGAAATTGTTTCTGCAGGACCTGTTCTCCATGTCATCAATCTTAAGCTGTAAATCCGCGATTTGAGTGTGCAGCACTGAAATCTCTTTGGAATTCTGATTAACTTGCAACACTGTCTCATCCACTTTTTTCTCAAACATATCAATGCGTGCACCCAATGACTGCAAATCTTGACGCACTTCAGATGTAATGGCCACCGTAGCTTTAGCCAGCTCTGACTGCAATAAACCTGCTATGTTCTGGTAAAGCCTGTTCTCCTCCATTGGCAGGTCATGGGGGGGCGAGCATTCAATGGGGTCTGGCATTAATACACTGTATCTGGAGCCTGTGGACAGTGATGGTATAGTAGGGCTATTTAGAAAGGAATCCTCCCCTGTATGAAGCACTGTATCTTGTTCGCCCTGTGGGGACAGTTGTGAAGGGGACTTTTGTGATTGCCCCAGGCTGGAGCACTCCTGAGTGCCCAAATTATTTGCTGGAGGGGAGTGAGAAACACACTGCTCACATCCCCTGTCCAAGACACCCCTCCTCACATCAGTGAGGGAGCTGCTCCCCCTCTCCTGTGCCCCCGGGGCTGCTGCCACGTGTGACTCCCTGGGAGCCGCCATCTTAGTGGCCGGCCGGAGAGTCTGGGACCGCGGATTGCGGTCTTTAGATTTAGTGCCGGTCTTCCCTACCATGCTCCAGAGGCGCAGGGAGATCAAAGGAACCCGTCCTTGCCGTTGTCTCGCGTGGCTGCCGATTCACGGCGTTACAGAGGCCAGAGAGGGATCCGGAGGGAGCCGAGCCGTCTAGGAAGCAGCCATCCCAGGCAGAGGCGCATGCGCACTCCCAAGCAGTTTTTTTGAATATACTTGAGTCAAAGTATATCTGTACTTATAGACAAGTCTGGTCCTTTTCACTCAAAATCTATATGTGATAAGTATGTCCACATAATAAGACTGTACTGGGAACTTTGTCATATTATTCCCTAAAGTGCAAAGGACTGTTAATCATTGTTATAAATTGCTAATGCTTTAATACTGTTGGGTAACTCTCATAATAGATACAAAAAAGTATATTTTTGAGGTTATGGACAGTATTAATAAATGCACACCCTCCCTTTGAGTAACTCCAACACAACAACAAACATACAACAAGATAAAACTGTGTGTTCTTATCAGAGACACTCTGACAAAAAAAACAAAAAACGAAAAAGTAACAAAACCTGAAAAACTTTAGCACACAGTAAAAAGTTATACAGATTTAATACTTCCTTAACCTCTTTTCTTTCCTAACCCATTTAACATTTTTTTTTTCAAGGAGCATTGAATCTATATTGTACTCGAAAAAACTTAAATGTTCCTGCCTTTAAAAACGAACTAAAAAAAAAAAAATTCCTTCCATTTAAATGGTTATTTGCTAAAGGCAGTTTCTCTAATAGACTGGTGTTCATATGTTAACTGATCACTTGCATATCACTCTGCAAATCAGCTCAAAAAGAAAAAAGGATACCAAAGGAAAAATTTTCAATTCTTCCAGCCTGACTGCAACTACATATGCATATAAAGGCTTGTCCTTTAACACACACAAAAATAAAACAAAGCAAAAACAAAGTGTTTTATGGTCCTCTATAGATCCACCAATTCTTTGTATTAGTTCGGGTCATATTGAGATTCTTCTCTTGTCCTGTACTTTGTATATCTGTATATTGTTTTTTTTCCTAAAATACAAATTTTAATATCTAATATTAACACTTACACAACCTCCCTCTGTGAGAGGTCCACAATAGTCCGGTCACTTCATCCCGACCCTCTAATTGTCACACTTACCTGTTCCTCGCTAAAGCGCAGGCATTTCTCTTTTGTGCATGTGGCAGTTCTGACTCTGGGCCTGTTTCTGATCCCAAGCTTTATCAGTTTAGCTCAATCTGCTGGCCAATCATAAAATAGCCTCTTTATTATCCCTGGCTATTTAGCTGGCTCACACACTGCACTCAGTGTTCGTGCAAGGTGTTTCCACTGGTGCTGAGGCCCTAGTTCTGTTGAGCTAGTTCCTGTACACCTGTTGGCTATTTCAGTGTTTCCTCTGGCCAGCTTCTGCATTAACTCCTCGTTGTCCAGTCTGTTGGTTCCCAGCCAACTTCCCTGTGCTGTTCCAGTGTTCCTGTCTGTCTGTGGATATTCCTGTGTCACCTGTACCTCCTGTTGCTTACAGTGTCTCCTGTGTACCATGTATCTGCAGTAGCCCCTGTGTCGGTCTCCCTGATCCCTGGTAATTGACCCCTGGCGTGTGACCTGACCTCTCTTGCTTGCTGCCTGCTTCGACCCCGGCCTTCCTCAACTATCCTTCTGCTTTGTGATTTGGTACCATGTTTCTTAATGCCCACCTTGGTGAGCCCAAGGACCCTTCTTGTTCAATATTACTTCATATTGTTTAGCCATCCAACAGGCTGCAAAGATTAGCTCAACAACAACATAAGGCTACACACAATAGCACAGGAGTTAATAACACTCAATACTGGCCAAGCAAAGTATTATTAACAGTTTTCCAGCATAAAGACATTGTACACACTATCACACAATCATTAATATGTCTTCCTGCTGAACCAAACACACCTTCTGCCTGGCTCGCTAGTACAGTTAGGTCCCTAAATATTAGAACAGAGACAACTTTTTTCTAATTTTGGTTCTGTACAATACCACAATTAATTTTAAGTTTTATCACAATTAATTTTAAACCTTTTTTCTAACACAATCACTTCATTTTAGGGGCTCAACAGTAATTTCTAATACTTGGTTGAAACCCCTATGCTGGCAATGTCAGCCTGTAGTCTTGAACAAATGTACATCACCAGATGCTAGGTTTCCTCATTTTAATGCTCTGCCAGGCCTTTACTGCAGCGGCTTTCAGTTGCTGTTTGTTTGTGGGGCTTTCAGTCCGAAGTTTAGTCTTTAACAAGTGAAATGCATGCACAATTGGGTTCAGATCAGGTGACTGACTTGGCAATTCAAGAATATTCCACTTTGCTGTAATAAACTCCTGGGTTGCTTCGGCTGTATGTTTTGGGTCCATGTCCATCTGTATTATGAAATGCCTCCCAATCAATTTGACTGCATTTAGCTGGATTTGAGCTGACTGTATGTCTCTGACCACCTCAGAATTCATTCGGCTGCTTCTGTCTTGTGTCACATCATTGATGAACACAAGCGTCCCAGTGCCACTGGCAGCCATGCACACTGCCTCCGCCATGTTTTACAGATGATGTGGTATGCATGGATCATGAGCTGTTCCATGCCTTCTCCATACTTTTTTCTTGTCATCTTTTTGGTAAAGGTTGATCTTGGTTTCATCTGTCCATTGTTTTTCCATTACTGTGCTGGCTTTTTTTAGATGTTTTTGAGCAAAGTCCAATCTAGCCTTTCTATTCTTGAGGCTTATGAGTGGCTTGCACCTTGCAGTGCACCCTCTGTATTTACTTTCATGCAGTCTTTTCTTTATGGTAGACTTGGATATCGATACGCCTACTTCCTCGAGAGTGTTGTTCACTTAGTTGGCTGTTGTGAAGGGGTTTCTTTTCACTATGAAAATGATTCTGCGATCATCCACCACTGTTGTCCTCCGTGGACCTCCAGGTCCTTTGGCGTTGATGAGTTCACCAGTGCTTTGTTTCTTTCTCATGATGTACCAAACTGTAGATTTTGCCACTCCTAATATTGTAGCAATTTCTCGGATGTTTTCTTTTCTGTTTTTGCAGCTTAAGGATGGCTTGCTTCACCTGCATGGAGAGCTCCTTTGACCGCATGTTGTCTGTTCACAGCAAAATCTTCCACATACAAGCACACCCCTCAAATCAACTTCAGCCCTTTTATCTGCTTATTTGATAATGACATAACAAAGAAATTGCCCACACCAGCTCATGAAATAGCCTTTGAGTCAATTGTCCAATTACTTTTGAGCACCTGAAATTAATGATTGTGTTAAAAAAGGCTTTAGTTCCTCACATTTTTATGCAATCTTTTTGTTCAACCCACTGAACTAAAGCTGAAAGTCTACAGTTCAACTGTATCTGAGTTGTTTCGTTTAAAATTAATTGTGGTATTGTACAGAACCAAAATTAGAAAAAAGTTGAAATATGAAAATTAATTCAATAATATTTATTCCTCCTGTAAGTTCTGAGGCGGTCGTCAGCGAAGGAGAAAACACTACACGTGCATATAAAAATGTTATATTGTTTACAGAATACACAAATAAAAGTACAACACATACAACAAATAATAACAATTTTATAAACAGGACCTACAAGCAATAGTTATTCTCCTTTGACCAAAATTATTTTGTGTCCCTTCTCTGGGTCACCCTTGTCTTCTGCTTCTCCCTCCTGTGTTGTCTCCTCTCCTTGTGTTCTAAACACTGTCTTTTATCCTGGTTTTACAACCCCTCTTTGTTGTGTAATACTGTACATCTCCCCAGTGTCTCCACTCCATAAACATAAACCATGGGTTTGTCAACATTGATGGCCACATCAAGATTCTTTATCCCAGGTATGATAAGATACTGGAATTCCAACTGTTCCCTCCAAATGTGACATTAAACAAACACTGAATTTATTAGGTTGCCTCCCATCGAATAATGTTTCTGTCATGATCACTAAGACAAAAAGTCAGAAAAGCTTGGATGCAAAGGATCTTCCAACAAAAGGTATAAACTCCGGTCAACACAATGAAAAAAAACTATTACAAGCCTGGCTACATATAAACAAAGGGTATAAAAAATTATATTACAAAGGTACATGATTTTATAGTATTTGGCCATACCTTGGAAATCTTACACGTCTACCGAAGGTCCCAGCGCCCATACAGGCCTCTGCATCTAAAGTGGACAGAAAGGACACTTTAATAAACTATGTCCACAGAAGCTGGGAAACTGCAGCCACTAGTATGCCCTGGGGGGGGGGGGGGGGCATGCTAGGACACTTATCTCTCCCCTCCACTCATTGTCCTCATTTACCCTTTAAGCTTCACCATATTAAGCCCACCACACTTGCCCTTAATGCCTTCATCAACTCTCTTGTCAAGAATTGCGCCTGGCCTATAAAGCCTTGTCTCAACCCCTGTGTATATCTGCAGTGGATGGTACCATTCTGTCCTGTGGACATATCCAATTCCAAATTTTGCCCATGCAAATGTCTGTAGGTGTGATTCATTATGAGACCATACCCTTTCTTGCTCTCCCTCATGCCTCATCTGTAGTCATCTTGGGACTCCCATGGCTTCAACACCACTCTCCAGTGCTAGATTGATCTACTCCAGAGGTATTGGCTTGGGGCCCTTCTTGGCACTCTCAGTATTTGACCAATCTCACACCTCTCAAACCTCTTGCCCTCTCCACGCCAAGGGGTTGCTCGATCCATCCCTACCACGTACATGGACTTTCAAGATGTCTTTTCCAAACGCACGGCCGAGCAGCTACCTCCCCACAAGTCCTTTGACTGTGCTATAGACCTCAGTCCTAATGCCACACCTCCCAGATGTTAGGTATACCCTCCTCTCAGTCTCCCTAAGACCAAGGCTATGAGTGAGTACATCAAGGAAAACCTGCAGCAGGCTTTACACCTAAGTCCTCTTCTCCTGCTGGTGCAGGGTTTTTTTCATCCAGAAGAAAGATGGGAACCTCTGTCCATGTATTGATTATCTTGGACTGAATGCCATCACTATTAAAAACCACTACCCGCTGCTGCTTATCCCCAAGCTCTTTGACAGTCTCTGAAGTGCCCAGGTCTTCACCAAACTGGGCCTCCAAGGGGCCTATAACCCTATTTAGATCAAGGAAGGGGATGAATGGAAGACAGCATTTAATACCAGGGACGGGCATAATGAGTTTCTGATGATGCCCTTCAGTCTCTGTAATGCCCCAACCGTCTTCCCACACGTTGTTAACAAGGTATTTTGTGACCTCCAATACATCTGTGTTGTGGTTTACTTGGATGACATCCCGAATTTGTCCCCTGACTTTCCCTCTCACAGACAGCATAGACCTACAACGGCTTCGATACAATAGACACTATGCAAAGGCTGAGAAGTGCCTGTTTGAACTTCCCCAGGTGCCCTTTCTGGTATACATTGTTTCCAAAGGGTGCCTCTGCATAGATCCTGAAAAGGTTGCAGTTAATTCTAACTGGCCACTACCCTGCAGCCTTAAGGCTACTTAGTGTTTTCTGGGGTTCACTAAATACTACAGGCAATTCATTAGAAATTACTCCACGCTGGTAGCTCCCATGATGGCACTGACCCAGAAGGATGTTGACCCCAAGTGGCCCTCTGAGGCTGTTATGCCCTTTAATGCCTTGAAGCAAGTTTTGTTTACTGGCCCTGCTCTGGTTAGACCAGATGTTTCCAAGCCCTTTTCGATTGAGGTTGGAGCCTCCTCTGTTTAAGTGGGAGCTATTCGCTTCCTGACGCCTATGTGCATTCCTTTCAAGGAAATTCTCCCCAACAGAAAAGATTTACTCTATTAGAGACAAAGAGCTCCTAGCCATCAAGTTCGCTCTGGAAGAATGGCGCTATCTCTTGGAGAGTTCCCCTGACAAGGTTACTAATTTTACGTTCCATAAAAACCTCCAGTCTGCTCATCGCCTAAGCCCATTGGACTTTGTTCTTTTCTTGGTTTGAACTTGTCATTACCTTCAAACCTGGTACTGCTAACTCCCTGAGCGGATGCCCTTTCATACTCCTTTAAACCTCAGGATTCCGAGACTGCTGCTGAGCCGAAGTTTATCATCCCTCCAGTCCACATCCGGTATCCCTCCTGATAAAACCTTGGTGCCTCCCCAATGGCGTATCAAAATATTACCTCGGGCATGATTCTAAACTTTCTGGTCATCCGGGCGTGCACAGAACCTTTACATTTCTCTCCCGACAGTACTGCTGGCCCAATCTTCATAAGGATGTATCAGACTATGTCAAGGCCTTTGCTGTCTGTGCTTAAACAAAGTCTGCCACCTGTGCTCCTGTAGGCCCACACCTTCCACTACCTATTCCCACAGAACCTTGGTTTCATCTATGCATTGATTTTAGCACTGATCTTTCTCCCTATCCCAGCTTTACCATCGGCAGCAGCATTGGTGCCAATATTTATATGGGAAATTTTTCCCACTCTACCCACTCATATAGTGTTGGATCATGAAGTGCAATTTACTTCCCGTTGCTGGAAAGACTTCTGCAAATGCCTGGATGTTGCTAGAGAATTCTCTTCGACCTATCACCTGGAAACCAATGGTCAGAGAAAAAGAGTCAATCAGACCTTGGAGCAATATCTTTGAGCCCTGGTATCCACCCACCATGATGACTGGGTGGCTCTGCTACCTTGGGCAGGGTTTGCCCACAATAATCATGCCTGCACCAGCACCAGGGGTCGCTATTGGCATTGGGATAAAACTTGCGTGCCACAATGCAAACAAACATTAAAGATATATGTTTAAAACTAAAATAGTTTTAATTTAAAATGAAATGAAATTGAAATGTTACCATAAAATACTAGCAAATCAAGAATCTCTGCAATGGATACTTCCAGAGAAATGAAATTCATGTTTTAGATGGGGGTACATGTTCTTACATACTACATCTTCAGAACCAGTTGCTACATCTTCAGAACCAGTTGCTAACATCCCTCTGTTCCTGGAACATTGAGAGTCACAGAATGTAAGTGACCAGCTATGTAAAATAGGCAGCTCACCAGCCTCTCAGTCCCTCGCACAGCTCCATCTGCAGATTTGACTCCAGGCCGCAGTCAGCGGTACTGAGCGTCTCCCCCTAGGCATGATTCCATGGCACGATTAAGGGGTAACCGCACCACCAGTCTGAACAGTCTTGATGTTTTGTGAACTTTAAGGGGCACCACAGCACACAGACAATTGGCAGTACTCTAATGTTCATTGTCATGAGAATAGCCACCAGGAGATCCCCAACATGCAAACTTGGGAATGAATTGCTTTTGTCATCAGTCTCCGTTGGCAACTCCTGCACCCGATTCTTCTCAGGAATATGAAGTGCATCAAATTTTGGATTCCAAAATTTCCCGCAAGAAGCTTATGTACCTGATTGACTGGAAAGGTTTTGGTCTACAGGAGAGATCATGGGTTCCAGCTGCAGATGTGTCTGCTCCATTTCTTTCCAAAATGTTCCATCTTCCCTTTCCCCCTAAACCTGGACCTCGGTGAGTAATGAGGCTCAGAAAGGGGGGGGGGGGGCTAACGTCACACTGCTGTCTCTTGGTTTGCTTTCTATCTGTATGACTGCTCTTTTTTAAGTATATTTCAGTTGTGATTCCACCTCTCCTCTCCTCCCTGATGGTGTTCCCTGTCCTCTTCTCTCCGTACAACTCCTCAATTGGCAAACTCATATCCTCTTTAGGCTTACAGTACTATTTGTATGCAGACAACATTTAAAGAAGAACTAAACCCAAAATAAAAAAGAACCACATATTTGTAATCCTGCAGACCTATCCTCCGGGAGGTTTCTTCTTTTGGGTCTCGCGTCGTCCCAAGATCTGTCCTCTTGCACGGCACAGAGGAAGCACTGGATGCCGACATCTTTTTTTCTCTTCTTCCGGATTCTTGTTCCTGTGTCACCTGATCTCGCACTCCGCAGGCAGGCAGAAAATATTGCCGATCTCACTGCACATGCGTGAGATCTGCAATTTTTTCTACCATTCATGATAGGGCTACTTCTGCACATGCCAGAGTTTAGGGGATGCCACAAATTCAGCAACCTGAGCTGAATAGCAACTAGGAATTTGGTCCACCTTCCCCTTAGCCTGGCCATCTACAATCGCAAACACTGTGTGAGGGGTACTTTGATCATCATAGATCCTTAGCCCATCTATAAATAAGGTCCATTCGGCATCAATAGGTTCATCAAAAAAGGGGAGGGGAAGGTGTGAAAAATGTCTTAGTGACCTAGAGACAATCATTAGCATCCTCTATTTCCAGGGTGTCCCCTTCTATTGGGACAGGCAAATGTCTAGTATTAGCGTACTTAATGAGGTACCAAAATCATCAGCTAATCACCCAGCACAATTTCAGCCACTTTTTCCACCATCATTGCAGTAGCCGCCACAGCCCGGAGGCAAGGGGGCAGGGCTAAAACAACTGTAACTAAGTTTGCACTGTTGTAGCCGAGGGGCTTTGTTTATCCCCCTGTTTTTGGGTCAATGCAGCCAACCTATGTCCCCTTGATTCATGACAATACAGTGAGAAAGGCTTGTTGTAGTTTGGAAGGGCCAAAACCTGTAAGCAGGTAATAGACATAGTGATGGGGTCTCTTTCGTATTTGTTTTTAACTCAATTGCTGTCCACGGTACCCATTGACTCTGTATGGCAATTGTTTCCCCTCCCTCAATTTTTGACACCCTAACATGGGCTAGAACTATCTGTTTTTTAAAAGGGGAGCTGATTTGCTGGTAAGCAACTTCAGTAGAAGACTGTGCAGTCGCCTCCTCTCTTTTCCTTAGCTCCTCAGGTATACTTTTCATATATACATAAGATTTCAGAGTGAGACGGAATTTGTGGGTCTGCAGCCAGAGCTGCTGGGGCACTCTTTCTTTCTCACTTAATTCTCTCATGAGCTATACAGTATTGATTGTAAAGTGAAGTGGCATCCTGGAGGCGGCTCTCATCCTCAGATTCACTGTCAGTGTCCCTGTCTGCTGCAGGAACACAGAATACATTTTACACACTCCCCCCTCTGCTTTTGTTTGATTAACTACTTTTGCTCCATCTCCAATTAAATATGGAGGGGAAGCCCAACTGAAGATACAGCAGCTGGAGCAGAAGGTGGTGGTGGGGGTTAGGCTTCTTAGGTTCACTTCTACTGGAAGACACATTTTTCTTCTACAGCCTACACTTGGCTAATATATTACCCCTACCTGTCTGAAATGTGCACCTAAAATACCAAAGACAGGTAGACAAGCAGAACATCCAAGATCTGCTTAACAGAATATGCAGTAAAGACCTGACACAATTCGGCATGATTTCAGAGAACAGGCTAAATCTCAGACAGTGAATAAATGAGGGTGAGAGGCAGCAGCTTAATTACAACAATATAACAACTTTCAAGGGTACCCCTTCAAGTAACAATTCATTAGGAGGGTGGCTGTAGTGCTCACTGCACTCCAGACACCTGGAGCCATTTACCAAAACACAGCCATAGTACACTGCTTGCCCCAGACAAGCCAAGCGGTGAGGAGTGACCAACCTCACAGTTTTGCAACCAAGTTAGTACAAACAACAGCGATAAAGCAAATGAATAGTAGCATGAAAAAAATCTCACTGGCACAGGGACCTTGGCGTTGCTGGTCAGCGAACCTTCCCACGAGCGATCCCCCAGATCAAGAGGAAGCGAGAGACTGGTAAGCAAATCTCACCTGCACCCACAATAGTCCATCCTGGTCCTCCAGGTCTGGTGGTACACAGGAGAGGGAAGCAGCTGATCCTCAAGATGTCCTGCAAAATTTTCCAACTGATAGGGAAAAACAATACCTCTGTCCACAGTAAGATGATTTAGGGGGTTTATTTAGAATAAATGTTACAAAGTAAAAG
Organism: Pyxicephalus adspersus; assembly: GCF_032062135.1. Taxonomy (NCBI): domain Eukaryota; kingdom Metazoa; phylum Chordata; class Amphibia; order Anura; family Pyxicephalidae; genus Pyxicephalus; species Pyxicephalus adspersus. The sequence goes on along the minus strand of NC_092863.1, from coordinate 21,383,428 downwards.
ATTAAGAGATAAAGCAAAACAAAGCACACATGTGTGGAGACCCAATAGCACATTCAGAAGGTCTGACTACTAGTCCCCAATGAGGACTTTATGAGCTGAAATTCTGAACAGATGCAAAGTGGGTCCCCAAAAAAAAAATTTTGTTCCTGTTAAATTTCATCAGCATTGTGGAATCAACATGACATTATATCCAGTTTTACTGCAATTAATGGAGACATAATTCCTACTATTATCTCAACCAACTCTGCTAAGGTTGGATGATAACAACCACCAAAACAAACACAAATTTCTAAAATAGACACTGGCAGTACCAGTGTCTCCTCAAACCACTGTAAAAGGAGAACTAATCATCCATTAGCTAAAGCATTTATTCAACCCAAATCAATAGTAAAATCAATAGAATATATATAACAATTAATTTTCTTTATCAGTAGTAATAGAAGATTTCTTTGTAAGAACATTTACAATTTATATATCTTATGATATTGAAAAATGTTAACAGGGTAGTTCATGTAGTTTGTTTTTGTTGTATTTTACATGCATTGCTAAACCATGCACCATAAATCTCGCATGCAGGATTTATTTTTAATGCGGATGTAAATGCACCTTTAGGATATAAAGGAGTGAGACCAAAGAAAAGAAGCTTAATCTTTGTTTAGACATGAGGTAAAAATATGGAGAATGAGGGAGCTTAAAATCTATAAATGGTTTATTGCGCAAATACAGTTTTTTATGCAATCATACATCTGTTTTTAACTTAGGTGAGCAGAAAAGTTGACCCCATAAGCTGCTGGTCTACTTAGAGTTATGTGTTGTCCTAAAGCAAACTAAAGCTAAAAAAAAGAAATTGCACACTGGGAGGTTCTTTATTGCAAAAGGGACATGCTATGTTTCTTCTGCAATAAAACAACCTTACAGTTACCTGTCTGTTCATAATCTTCTCTATAATGTACGTTGCGCTGCACACGCAGAAAATTGTATTTATTCTTTGTTTCACAGGCTTCTCATGGAGATTATAGTCAAAAGATATACCGGCTTGTTTCACTGATGTAACCATTATTGTTCCTTGAGCAAGCCCCTACCTAATGTACAGTGCTGCAGAATATGTCGGCGCCATATATATACTGATTAAAAATAAAAATAAAAGCCAGACCATGTTTGGCTGAAGCTCGACCTGAACCAACCTGAAAAAAAGGTAAACTAGATTTGGGATCTCATAAAGATGCACAGCAGTTGTCAAATATCTGTGTGTACATTCACTCACTGTCCTTATTTATTGCTATATTGTATGTACTACATTTGTTGGTGGTGTTGTTTTTTTAATTAAAATGATGGTGGATGAGAGTTTTCATGGTCTAATGGTTTTAACAGGATGTCACCTTTCCTGGGTTGCACTATTGGCTCAGTGGCTTGCACTCTTGCAGCACTAGGGTCCCAGGTTCAAACAGGGCTTTATCTGCATGGAGTTTGCATGTGTGGGTTTCCTCCAAGCATTTGGGTTTCCTCAAACATACCAAAAACCTGCAGTTAGATTCATTGACTTCCCCTAAAAATCTGGACTATATTAATGACAACATTACATTTTGAGCCCCTCAAAAGTTTTAGAAATGACTATAAGCTTTGTAAAATGTTGGTGCTATATAAATAATGAAGAAACTAATAATCAAACTCAGAATGAGATTGCTCACTGCCTTTTATGTGTTTATTTGTCTGGTAGTTACAGAGGCAGCCAGGTAAAGCAGAACTATAATTCCACATTTAGAAATTGCGAGCATGCAGCATTATGGCAGCACCTTTGACAAAGATAGGACAGGTGAGAGTAAATAACAAATGTGATTAGGCAGGTATGTTTATTTTGTTGAAGGAACATTGCATTGCCCTTTTACAACAAAGAACTTTCATGGCTACATTTGTTTTATTTTTACTTTTAACAAGCTCACCACCGTTTTCTTTCGCAGTCGGTTACAGTAGAATTATTGTGATGTGATGTAATGTGATAAATGTGTACACAGTGGACAACACTGCCCACTTTATACAATTAGGCTCCAACTAAAGTTATCACACTGTTGATATTTGTAATGACAGATCCCAAACAAACCTGGGATGTTCGGGATGAATAAAGTTTTAAACAATAACACTAGTCACCATTGTGAAATCCATCCAGACATGCTGTCACTGCTGGAGTCCATGCATGTACACAAGAGCATGAAGTAATTCAGCAACACTGAGATGCAACAAATAAAATAGTGACAAGTATTTTAATTTAAAAAAAATGTTTTTCTTTAAATCTGTCATCTTATCTGTCTTCTCACACATTTTCTATCTGTCCCTCCCTACTTTTAGGTCATGCATACACAGGAAAGCTTTGTTTTTCTCTGCTAACTCCTTTGGATGAGCAGACTGCCTGTGCCTGCTAATGGAGGGGGAACTACTCAGTTGCCATGGAGCTTCATCCAGGGTGTGACGACATAACCACATTTCTAGCTTGGGAACGAGACAGAATAGCCTCCCCCATCCACACAATCTGTCTGCATGCCACACAGACCGTACATTATCACTTATTTTGTGTTTCTTCTCGTCTCTTTCTGGATATATGTTAGCATTGTCCAACTAGGAGTCCATATCCAGGCAAGCTGGAGCTTGTTTATTCACATACACTGCACTAAATCCTAACACTGCAGCACCCTCACCATATGGGTAATTCACATGAGAATCTCCAATCGTCAGCCCTGTTACTACTACAACGGTTTTAACATAAACCTTTAAAAACATTCGTCAAAACGCATAATACTCATATGAAATCATAGCCCTGTTTTTACAAGCTCAATATTTATCTTTGTACTGACACCTTGACTTCATATCAGCTGTCCCTAGCATTCTGCAATTTCAGTCACCCATCTCCTCAATGAAATTTTCATCTTTTTCCCAGGAAAAAAAATGTTGTCCTTTAACAAACCCAGGAAAACACGCCATGTCGTTGGAAGCAGGTACAGGGCATGGGGCAGTGCCAGGCACATATTGGTAAAACAAGTGACGTACTGGAATTGGTTTGAGAGGGAGGGACTACATGAGACAGAGGGATGGAAAAGGCATCGAGAATACAAGAAGACAGATATTACTGGGGAAAAGTAATCTAGATAGACAGAGAACTGAAGTCAAATAACAGACAGGGTTGGGGATAGAGAAGGGAGTGGGAAGCAAGGATGTGAGTTTTGGTTTGTTAGAGATGATCAGATACACCCACATCACTTACGTGAGATCTACTTAGGGGATGCATAAGCATCTGACAAGTATTGAGTCCTGATGTGTATTGAAGAGTCTACGTGCACATGATAAATAGCCAGGACATCTGTAAGGAAGTTCATCCCTGGAATGATATCTTACTTGTGGAGAGATGGAGGTAATTTGGGTGGCACTGCTGTGTTTCCATCATGCACAGATTTATATTCTTGCCAACCAGGATTTGCAGAGCTCTGTTTGGAGCAATGACATTGATGAATTGACACCAAAACAAACTGCTTCATCTCCAACATCCTCACCTGCCCTGCCTAGTTCAGTTGTTTCGTCTTTACCATCTTTACAAGATCCTTCTGTTACTCAGCCAATTTTGACACCATCTCCCTTTTCACTTGCTCCTGAAAGCAGCAGTCGTCCAACTACTCCACAGCTTTCTACACCTGAACCAGACCAGCTAGATGAAAGCAAAAAGGCTGTTCTACATTTCCTGCACTCAGGGGATCTTCTATCTCTGTCAGAGGTCAACTGTACAAGAAGGTATGAGATAAGAGATCTACAGGGATCCCCACCTGAACCTCTTCTGCATCATGCCAGGAGACCACTTGACTATCTTCTACACGCCACCAATTTACTTAATATGATATTTCAAGCCAGTGACATGCGAGAATCCAGCATACGAGAAGATATGGAATGGTATCATGCTTTGGTTCGCAGTCTTGCAGGGGGAGATCCACACATTCACCGGGCAATGCTCTCATTCACTGCCCAACCTTTGTCCTCCAAGCCCCAGCTACTTCTTCAGGCAACAAGAGAAGGAAATGAAATTATTCTTCAAGACCTCTCTTTATCCCTGCACCATGTAAAACACATAACAGACTATGGTGTTTGGAACAGCTTTCAATCTAACCCTTCTCTAACTAAAGCCATTCTAGTAAATGATTTACAAAGTCTGGAAACACCAAAGTGGAGCCGTGGTGACAGCTACATTATGGACCCAAATCAAGTTCAATGGTCAAAGCCATTTCTAGAATGTGAGGGTGGCCGTTTTTCACAAAAATGGATGATCTCACTTTCAACACCATTCTATGGGCTAAAACCGGATTTGAGTCCAGAGTTCAGGTAAGTGAGACATTGGGCCAGATTTATTAAAGCTCGCCAAGGCGGCAGAGGATACACTTTCATCAGTGAAGCTGGGTGATCCAGCAAACCTGGAATGGATCTGGTCCAGAAATGAAACATTTGCTAGCAAATAGCAAATTACTTTTGGGAAAATCCGTTCCAGGTTTGCTGGATCACCCAGCTTCACTGATGAAAGTGTATCCTCTGCAGCCTTGGCGAGCTTTAATAAATCAGGGCCTTTATATTCATGTGTAGAGTGCACACGTCTTTGCAAAGAATGTACCACACAGGGAGGGATGGAATGCAGGTAAAAGGAAGAAGAATGTCCATCTATGGGCATATATTGTTAATAATACCTTGTTAATAATACTGTCAAGGGGAATGATAATTATTTGGTATGTTTATATTATGCTGGTTTATATGCCTACTTTTCCTAATAATCCTATTCTGTGCAGTGAATGTTGTTTGTTCATCCTGCCTTTCAGCTATCCTTTTTTTTACCCTCCCCCTAAGATTAGTCTCTTAAACATGCATATTTCTGTATCACTCACATCAGTCCTCAAACTGAGCAGCTGTTAAGCTCCAAATCCCTATCCTTTGGCTTTCATAGAACAGATGGCCCTAGAATACCAGTTTTTAACTGCCTAAGTGCAAACCACTCTTTATCCATTTAAGAATTACCCTATTCATTATAAGCCCAAATACTAGTGCATATGTGATTATCATCTTACCCGGGGCTCACGGATGAGAAGGCCTCACCATCACTTGATGCCCTGCTGAAAACTTTCTCTGGTACTTTTGCTCATTACTGCAGTTGGTCACAACTTTTTTTTTAAACATTTTTTTAATAGGTTACACCAGCATTTAGAGTGAAACAAGTTCATTATTGATATAAAATATACAAATATACAAAATTATCAGTTACACACGTTTTTAACCGAGAGAGTAAAGAGAGAAAAGAGATATCCATGAGGAAGCTTTTATTGCAACAGTGGGATCAGTCGAGCATTCAACTCTAGTGTGTTTCTTTCTTGGGTAGGAAAGGTTTGGTGAGGGAGAGAATGAAGGGGGAAGAGACTTCATCTGGATTGTAATGGGTCTGGAATTTAGTGCAAAACTTAGCTTGCAGCCTTCTGGGTGGAGAGATTGATAGAGAGGTCACCTTCTAAAACTCTAGTAAGGTACCAGGTGGTTTGATTGAAACATTTGTAGAGTTGGGTCAGTGATTGTGTTCAATGTTTCAATAAAACTCTCCCATGTTTAAAAAAAATTGTGAGGTTTTAGTCTCTTTGGATTAGGAGGTCCTTAACCCATTCCATTTAAAATAAATGTTGGAGCTTGGTGAGGAATAGCTGGATCAAAGGGGGTGGGGCAGTAGATATCCACCAATGGACAATGTATTTCCTTCCCACAGCAGTTAGGAAGAGTAACAAATGTCTGGTACCATGGGAGTAGAAGATACTGTCTCCACCTGCCATACCAAATATTGCCCAAGTAGGGGTTAAGGGCAGCTAACTGACCAAATGCGTTTGGATATAGCGGCCAATTTGTCTTTAAAAACTTTAATTAGAGGGAAGTCCAATAAGTTATGATAAAGATCTGCTTGCGCTGCACCCCATTTAGGATAGGTACTGGATTCAGACAGGCCAATGCGGTGTGCCCGCGATGGGGAAATATATGCTCTGTGGAACCGTTTGAGAAACATCCTTTACTGCACAGATGGCACTGCTGTGAAGGACACTCATAGCATTTATAGTAATTTAGCAATCACTTTAGAAGAGGACGAGGGGCATAGTAGCATGGTGTCTAAGGGATTATGCCAATCTGTAGCTGATAGGGAATGAGTGATTTTGGAGCTGTAGTCACGTGACTGGAAGAGAATAAACAGGTTTTGCTCAGTTTTTGAGTACTCAGATTGTAATTTAGAAAGAGTATAAGGTATGTGTGTTTTGGGATTGAGTAACGATCACACTGAGGATAGACCTGTGTCTGACCAGGCTTGGAAAACGGGAGTCCAGGAGTGAAATCAGAGTTTCCCCATAATGGGAGAAAAAGGGAGGTGTGGGCATTTAGCAGTGCTCTATTTCAAAAGGTGTGCCATAGGTGCCACTGTTAGGCTAGTAACGGGTTGTGCTCAATGAGGACAGGTAAAAGCTGCTTGTGGAGATGTAGTAGAAAAATGGGATGTAAGGGGGAGCTAAGAGCAAAATCTATATAGAGATTAGTATAAAAAGAGATGCCATCGAGTGTTGAAGTGTTGCTTCATTGTACAGCGCAATATTAGGTAAGTTGAGGCCTCCATTGGACACTGATTGGTGGGGAACAGAGCGGTGGATTCTGGAATGTTTGCTACCCCAGGTCAAGTGTCTTAGTAAACCATTTATGTACTGGGTTTGTTTAGGTGTGAGAAAAATAGGGAGTGCTTGGAGAAGGAAAAGCAGCCTGGGGAATGGTACCATTTTTATCAGGGCTATGCGACCCATAAATAAGAAGGGGAGTGATGACCCTGATTTGAAGGAATCTTGCATGTTACATAAGGCACCGGAAAAATTGATTTATTAGAGAAGGGGTGGATTTTTGGAAATGTGTACCCCTAGATATCTATATGCTTTAGCCAATCGAAATGGAAATTGTTTGCTCTAGGTTGGTTTATGTTTGGGGTATAGATAAAGGGCCTCTGATTTATCATAATTAATGGAGTATCCTGACAATGGACCGAAGCAGGATAGCAGGTTATTGATGGCAGGAAGAGAGGTTTCGAGGTTTTAGATAAAAAGGAGGACATTGTCTGCAAAAGCTTAATTTCTGTGTTGCCAAAGGTGATTCCCGTGGGTTTGAAATGAGGAGACGTAGAAGAGGGTAATGGGCTATAATACAAAAATGGTGGGACAAGGGACATCCTTACCGGATGCCTCCTTGCATGTGTAACTGTTGGGACACCTGATTATTAACTAATAATGAGGTAGTAGAGAAATCGGACATAGAAAAAAAAGGGTCCAAATTTGTGATGCGCTAATAGAGCATGTTGATAGGGCCATTTTACACCTTATCAAAAGCCTTTTCAGCATCAAGGCTTAACAAAAAATTTTTTTTATTAAAGGGGAGTGTAGTGGCTGGGTTTGCTAATCTGATTCCTGTAGGCCATCTGGACCTGAGGTCTTTCCCATGGGCAGCCTTCGGATGACTAACTCAATTTCAGACAGCTCAATTGGAGCATTAAGATTTTCATGTTGGGAGGTAGATAGAGGGGGCAGTTTAGCTTCCATTTGTAGGCCAAGTAAACTGTGGAGAAATGTTCTACAAAAGAACCATTATTACTTTTAAAATTTTAGGGCTGATATAATTAGATTTAATTATATATAATAATATATAATAATATATGATTGGTAAATTCCAAGACATATAACCCTCTTCAACAACCAAAGGAAAAGGGGGTTTGGGCAGAAAACAGTTTCCTAAAGTTCTCCCTAAGATCAGGGTCCTACCTAGACATTTAGGAAATCCCATTAAAATCATTTATTTACCTTTAAATCATATGAACAAAAAGGAAACAGAACAGTAAGGGTGTTTAGAGTTGGCAATGTAGTTTATGTTCTTGATACAAAATTACATATATCAAAAACAAAACATTTATTATTACATCTAATAGGTTTCAATGGGTATTGGGAGTTTTGTATCACCTGATACAAAACCAGAGTGCACCCAACCTATTAACTACACAGATTTTCTAGTTGCTATTGATAAGCAATAGCTAGTAAGAACAAATAAATGATTGTTTACACACACATATGTATATAAATATATATATATATATATATTAATTTAATGTATGGATGTGCTTAGATGATAACCTTTTGATACTATAAAAGATAATATTGTATACATATATATATAATAGGTGTTGTTTCAATTATGTTATTATAATGAATTGTGAAGTTATATTGTATGATAAGGAAATAAGGTTAAACGGTTGTTACCTTATTTTATATGTTGTGTGAAAGGTGCCTAGAAAGGTACCAGAGGGTTAGTTATATATACATATATATTGTATACTGAAAAAGGATTTTTATTAAAAAGGTTGTATGGTAAAAAATTGTACTGGATTATAATCATCCATGTATAGGAATAAATGTAGACTTACATTTTGCAGTAGTAAGTGGTAAATGTAGGATATATATATACATAGAGTACATACAGTACTTCCTGTATACTATATCAGAAAGTTAGAGAGACATTGCTTTGACCTATATAGAGAGGGGCTTCCAGAGTGTCACAGAGAGAAACTCCTCTCATACGGTGCATGCTCCGTGTGGCTGTGAATTTGAGAGGTAGGTGTGATATATAGCATTTATTCTTTACATACAAACAGGGCTTCCTTGCTGAAGTGTGCAGGATGGAGGCTTGATGGGGGGGAGGTGGGGGGCGGTTTGCAGGACTTGCAGAAGAAATCTTTTGCTAAACACAGCTGAGGTTGTGGGTGATTTTAAGGACTGAGCTCTTCTGCAACATCTTGTAACTCTTTAATGACCACAACAAACTCTGCAGTTGTTTCATTTTTGCATATCAAAGCACAGCTTGCTCCAGAACTTATTGAATAAGTTATTTAATGGAGTTAAAAACGTATATATAAATTGTGGGCAGCATCCAGAACAAATTAAATGATTTTCTATAGAAGCCTATGTGAAGTCACGTTTCGGCTAACAAAGATTTCGGCTAACAAATGTGATTCGGGAACGAATTATCTTTGTTAGCCGAGGTATTGGTAATACTCACTCCATTATTGAGTGATAATAAATAATTATCTCCAAAAACTAGATTCAATCATATGATTCCATCCATAAACAGATTTCCACTTAAATTGTAAGTAAAACCGCCATCCTCTGTGACACCATAATGGAGTGAGGACTGTGCAGAAGGTCTTGTCTTTTTTGTTTTTTCACCCGTAGGATTATTTAAAGTTTTTTGAATAACCCCATTCTATAAGTCTCAGTTGAAGAGCTTTTGCTTGATTGTAAAAATCAGTATCAGAGGAGCTGTTTCTGCTAAGCCTCAAGTACTGCTGTTGATAATTGGCCGAGGGTGTGCGCTGGCCACATGAAGGATGGTATTCCTGGCTGTGTCCTTCCTATATAGGGTGGTGGATACTTTATTATTCTCCTGAATTATTAAATTAAAAAAATCAAGGAATGACAGCCGTTGCTTATGATTTTGCAAAGTAAATGTAAGGTTAAATTGGTTGTCTTGGAGGGCAATGAAGAAGTCCAGGAGGGATGTAGTGGTGCCTGTCCAAAAGATAAGGATATCTTCAATCTATCGCCACCAGGACTTTATCTGGTGGTGGAAAGAGCTCATTAACGGTGATAAGAAGAGATCCCTTTCCTATTCACCTAAATACAAGTTAGCATTGTACGGTGGATACTTTGTGCCCATTGCTACCCCTTGTATTTGTAAGTAGGTTATATAATCAAACATAAAAATATTTTTATACTTGATACATGTGTATATCTGTATACATTACCAAATCAATCTTTCAATACTATTTTTACTAATGGTATTACGCATGTCGCAGGTTCTAGTGCATATGAATTAATGTTGTTCAATATGGCATATTGGGAATAATTTGATTCTGGTATCTTAAACATTCCACAAAATGTTATCTGTACGTATATATATTCACCCAAATTACAATTAATACTTCACGTCTTATATTGTCATTACATCCTTCAAGGTTTGTATCGCATAAAAAAACTTTTTTATACATTATGCATATTCATGGTATATCAGAATGATTATCATGTAATATTTATATTTACAACTATATAACCTTTGTTCAAAATACTATATGGTTCCTGTAAGATTCACCATGGTTGTATATATTTTTCATTGTTGTGTATATATTCTTTATTGACACTGTAGATTTATGTAATATTTTGTTAAAAGTTTATTACTCTAGATCTGCTTATTTTTACATACTATATTGAAACCTATTTTGGTTTGATTACATATCTATTATAAGCTTACATGGAGACCAATCCTACACCTGAGATTACACATTCCACCATTTTTTTCAATCACACATAGCACACAGTGCTCTTCCATACATGCCCTCTGTTTGCTCATACGACATCCACTTTACACATTCAACCTTCTCCCCAACACTTTTCCTTTTCCCCCCTACCTTTTACCTTACTTTCCCTGCCCTATTCCCCACCCCTTTTGGCCACACTTATAAATGATTTCACTTGTCCATCCATCCGTCCATCTGACAGTAGTATCTAATGAACAACATTACTACTGGAAAAAGTAAGTCTAACATTTATTCCTATACAAGGATGATCATAATCCAGTACATTTTTTATCATACAACCATTTAAACAAAAATCCTTTTGCTGTGTACAACATATATGTATATATAACTATCCCTCTGGTATCTTTCCAGGCACCTTTCACTCTCATTTGTTGGAATTGGAATACACCTTATTCCTAAAAAAAGTAGGTTTTGTATATTCACATAAGATAACAACCGTATAACTTTATTTCCTTAACAGTTCTTGATTTTTGATCTTTTATTTTCTATGTGTATTTCTTTATCTACTTACCCTTAAGGTGCGTACACACTTCCAATTTTTATCGTTCAAAACGAACGACGAACGATCGATTGGGCAAAAAATCGTTCGTAAAAAAGTAACCAACGACGCCGACGAACGAGGAAAGTCGTTGGAAACGAACGACCGGACCGGCGGATCGGATTGGACGACGATCGTTGAACATCGTTCGTGTGTACGGTCGTTCGTTGATCGTCCATGGTCTGAGCATGCCTAATGAACGAACGTTCGTTCACTTTCCTGTCGTGCACATACTTCCTCTATAGCTCAAACGATCGTATCTATTGTGTGTACAATATCTACGAACGATCGTGTCGTTATCTCTATGTGCAGCATCGGTGCTATACGATCGTTCGTAGATATCGTGCAGGATCGTTCGTCGTTCGTATTCCAACGATAATAATTGGAAGTGTGTACGTAGCTTTAGTCTAAGCGTCCTCAGCATTATCCCTGAAGAAGCCAATAGGTGAAGTGCGTCGGGCTAAGAGGCGTCTAGCATTTATTTGTTCCTACCAGCTGTTGCTAAGCCATAGCCATACAACTAGAAAACTTATGTATAGTTAATAGGTTCGGTGCACCCTGGTTTGTATCAGGTGATAACTCTATTAACCATTGAAAGCTATTATATGTATACCCCAACTGTTCTGTTTCCTTTTTGTCCTACTACAACGCACTTTGATGTGAGTGGGGTGTGGCAAACCTTAAAGACACAAGAGTGGAGTCTATACCCCTATTTTCCTTATAACCCTCAAATCATTATCAAAGACTTTCAACAGACTGCAACACTTTTAAATTATCCAAGCTGCTGGGAAGATGGCTGCTTGAGAGGTTTCCGGCGTCCAGCATGCTTAGCCGTTTCAGCCTACGCTGCCTCCCTCATCTAAATCGGCTCTGCCAGGTGACATCACCTGTGCTCTATGAAGACCAGAGCACTGAAGACTGAAGTAACAAGCTTTCTAAAAGGTACATATTGGGCCTTATTCATTAAAGCTCTCCAAGGCTGAAGAGAATACACTTTCATCAGTGAACCTGGGTAATCCAACAATCCTGGAATGGATTTCTTAAAAGTCATTTGCTATTTGTTAGCAAATATTTTCAATCCTGGACCAGATCCATTACAGGTTTACTGGATCACCCAGGTTCACTGATGAAAGTGTATCCTGTCCAGCCTTGGAAAGCTGTAATTAATTAGGCCCATTGTGTAACTTTACAAGGCAACTATTAGATTACATTATGGCTGCTTACTTGAAATACTTTAAAATGGATTAAATTAATAACAGTGTATTTATAAACATTTTTGTTAAGAAACATTTACGTAGTTAGATTGAAAAAAGACATACGTTCATCAAGTATAACCACTAGGGAAATAAATACGTCTCAGAAATAAAATTCTATGGACATAATTCATCCAGAGGAAGGCAAAATAATCCCTGGTATAATTTGCTCAAACAAGAAAAAAATTCCTTACTGGTTCCATGAGGTAATCGGATGTTCCCTGGATCAACAGTGTTATCTTTACTTTTTAGGATTAATACCCAGTTACAGTATATTTTGTGCTTCTAGAAAAGCATCTAGCTTTTTTATAAAGGAATCTATATTAGTTGCTGAAACTACTTTCTGAGGGAGCCTTTTCTACATTTTCACAGTGAAAGAATCCCTTCTTTATCCAGAGCTTAAACTTCTTTTTCTCCAGACGCAAAGAGCGCCCTCCTGTTCTTTGTAACGATCTTAAAGTGAATAGTTGGGAAGAGGGTTTTCTATATGCACCATTTATATACTTATAAAGAGTGATCATATCCCGCCTTATACATCTCTTCTCAAGGGAGAATAGATTCAGTTCAGCTAATCTCTCCTCATAGATGATTTCTACCGTTCCTTTTTTTAGTTTAGTTGCCCTTCTCTGCACTCTCTCCAATTCCACAATGCCCTTTTTGTAAACTGGTGCCCAAAACTAGACTGCATATTCAAGGTGAGGTCTGACCAGTTCTTTGTAGAGGGGCAGGGTTTTGTCTCCATCTCTGCAGTCTATTCCCCTTTTTAATACAAGCAAGTACTTTGCTAGCTTTTGATATTGTAGCTTGGCATTGCATGCTATTATTTGGTTTAGGATCTACCAGAACCCCCAGATCCTTTTCTATTTCTGACTACCCCAATTTTATTCCCCCTAGACCAGCAGTGGTGGTCCACGGCTATGACCAGTGTGCCCCCCAGTGGGGTCAGAAGATAGACCCCGCTGGGGGAGGGGCGCACCGGCCAGAGCTGCAGACCATTTCTCCCGTACGGAGACAGGGCGGTGGGCAGGTTGTGTCTCTGGACCTGCGATGAGAGAGTGGGCTAGTTCTGGCATCATGACATCACTATGGGGGAAGTTTCTTCCCCTTTGAGTGAAATAGGGCTCAAAGCACATGCGCAGTCTGAAGCCCGTAACTTTAGTGGCCTGTAAATCCGAAAATATTGACGGTGAGGACAGTTTGAAAAATGCTTGTTGTCAGCCCTCAAGTGCATACATTTGTCAATATTAGGTGTCATTTTCCACTTGGCTGCCCAATCAAACACTACATCCAGGTCTGCTTGTAGATTATATAGACAACCTAATTCTATTGTTATTATCTTACTTTTCGATCAGTCTAAGAGGTTTCTCAAACAAAATGTGTTTCCTGGTTTGATTTTTAACTTTTTTCGATAAGCTTTTTTAAGACTATTTCTTTTATCTCTAGCAATCTCTTCCTCGAATCCCATGCCGCCACTTCAAAATCATGATTTTAGGAGCAGTTGCACCATATTTTTAGGTATTGCGAATAGGGAATGCTCCTTATTAAAGGAACTAGATGTGCACTTCTGGCTGACAGGACAGTATTGCCAGCAGTGGGCTTATCATACAGATTAGATGTAAATGTGTCCCCATTGCAACTTTTTCTACCTGGAGGTATATTTTGTCATTATTTGTCATGGCACTACACTCCAACAATTTTCGGATTTCTGCTGGATTATCCTACAACAACACCACTCTCTCCAGCCACTGCTCACCATACTTCCAGACAACTCTATCTCCTATCAGTGGGGCTTACCTTTTAGCCTTACCACTCAGGAGGATGGGTGATCAATGGTTTTGCAATATCCTGAGGATCTTCAGATCTGTCAAGATTTGGATATACTGTCAACCACTCATGTGTCTGGGGCTTGGAAGCAGATTTCTAGACACAGGCACACTCCACTCCCCAGTCCTACATCCTAGATGGCAGTAACACTGTTTTACAGTTTTGAACATTTACCTTTCTTCACTTTGTGGCCTACCGATAATCATTAAGGCGTGTTAATGGCCCACTATGTTCCTCTTGTTGTAAAGGTCTGGGTTCATGTCCATCTATCCATAGTTATTTGCTCTTGTGCACAAATGTGGCTAATCATTTTAAATCAGAATGTTCTTGCTGTTTGATTCTGGGGTTGCCAGCCAGGGGGAAATTAATGGATGGAATGTTCGACATGACCTCCTTGGGGCTTCTGCTGCATTCCATTTAGTTTGGCAGAGGGGGTTTTGGTGTCTCTATCTTTGATGTCTCTATCTTGGATGCTCCCACCGATTGTTATTGTTAAATTCACTTTGGGTTTTTTCTTTTTTGGTCTCTGTTGTATATTGTCTATACTACTTTTCTTTCTCTGCGTTTCCTAAACTTTTTTTGAGGGGAGTTATTATTTTCTCATATTACGAGGAAGAAGGAGCTCCGAGATTCTATTGAATGTTGATATATTTAACTTGGGATTTAGTACTGTAAATATTATGCGGTCTGTCTTTGCAATGCTTATGCATTATTATATGTTTAAGTGAATGTTAAAGGGTTGAACCCCTCCTCTAAACATTGGTTGGACCTGTAAAAGTTTAACCAATATCGTGGAGTGTTTCTTTCAGCAAACTCACCTCACACACTCCAGTTATTACACCTTTGCTAAACAGTATTATTCGTCTGTTTGTGCAACCTCTACTGACAATAGGAAATCTTTAGGGGTTACTATACTCATATCTTTTGGGGTCTCTTTTGTACTCTCCAAAATCCATAAAAGACTGGATGGGTGGGTTCTGGAGCTTATTCATACTTTGCTCCACAAATATGGTATTCTGGGTGGTGATTTTAGCTTATCACATACACAATCTTTAGATTGTCTCACCCTTAGCACACAGAAACAGCCCCCTCCTACCACTCACATATCATCCTGTTTTCGAGTATTGTTGCACAAATTTTTCCTGTATCATATGTGATATGTACTACACCCCCGTGACAGAGAGTACTCCTTTTTCTCTAAGCCTCATCACACCCACACCAGAATAGACTATTTTTTGTTCATTTCCTGGCATTTGGAGTTGTCACAAACTCCCAAGTTGGACATTTAAGTCCCTTTCCTTTTTTGGGAGTATTGCTGTTAGGAACGGCTTATCGGGCTGCGATTCAATACTGGGCACCACTGCAGTGTCCCACACTGCCTATTTTGTCCAGCGATGTCATTTGCAGCAACAAGGAGAAAAAGAAATAGAATCTTCTCCTGCATCCCTTTAGCCGTGCAGACTGAGATGCACTATCTTGGCAAACCCTGCACACTCTGCTCTAATCTTTTTTTTTTTTTTGCTGTTCTTCTCTTCTCTCATGATATCACCAACAGCATAACCCAAAATTACTGCTAGCCTTGGATGATTATTTATATCTGTGCTTTCATCCAAGCACATGGAGTAACAGGCTGCTTTCTGTAAGTCAGTGGTAAACTGCTGACTAACATCACCTGCCGGTGCACTGGACTCATTCTTTAACAGAATTTCTGCTAAGTGGCTTCTCAGAGATGTGTTAAATAATTTTACCCTTGTTTGGAAAATCATGAAAAAGGGAATTACTCTCCGATAACATGACCGTTTTCATAATATCCCCATTAAAGGGGGGCTTACTATGTTTTGCTATGCACAGTGAAATTTGAAAACTGGCAGCTGTCAGATGATTTGTTCTAGAAAGATAGTGGCAAAAACTAAGATACTGGGAATAATTTCCTCAATTTCCCTTGAATAAACCCTTTTCTTTCAGTTTCACTAAGTTTGGCAATACTTTTGTGGTTGGTGTCAAAGTGTTGTGTGAACCTTGATGTGCGACACACAACACTTTCATTACACAGAATACATAAAGCTTTCCAATTGCATTCAATCACTCTAAATGACTCTGTCCAGGCCTCTTGGAATGATCTTCCACAATCTGTTTTTGTTTTTTTTGCTGTACTAATTTTTGGGTGTTCAAGACTTGGAGTCTACAAAAACACAAAATTAAAAAATAAAATGAACTACCCAATACAAATCTATCCCTATTCCAATAATAACATTAGTTAACACTAAAGAAGTAGATATTCCCTGTATCAACCATCTACGGCAGTGATTCTCAGCTGGGGTTCCTTTTGAAATTGCTGACCACCAGTGCAAGGGTCAGTGTTCCACTGACCACCAGCTTTTGGCCTGCTCTGAAAAAGGCATCTGAGTACATTTCCTTTCTTTGAATAACCTCTGCTGTACATGCATTGGACCTACTTCTTGGGGAATTTGCATAAATAAGATGAATTAGAAAGCTGAACCTGCACACCAACCTATTCCAGTACATCGAGCATTACATGGGTCATGTGATGTCAGGTAAATGCAACCTGCTGCTATGCACTTACATTGTAACCTGAACGACCAGCAATCCTGCACGATATCTTTGGATGATCGTATAACACCGAACCTGTACATGCAGATAACGACACGATGGTTCAACGATATTGTACACATGATAGATGCGATTGTTTGAACGATACAGGAAGTGACGTGCACCAGAGGAAGTGAATAGTGTGTACGAATGATCGGGTCAAACGACATTCACCACACTGTTCTTTTGTCCCTCTGTGCAATATGCCCTTCAAAGTGTTCTCAAGGAAGAAGAAAGCAGCTCTTGCTCTGATGTGTGATGCACGATAACTGAACGACCGTACACAAGATAGATGGTGAACGATCGTCGTCCATTCAGATTCGCTGTGTCGGTCGTTCATTTCCAGCGACTATCCTAGTTAGTCGGTGTTGTTGGTCACTTTTCTTAGAACGATTTTTGGCCAATCGGTCGTTCATCGCTCGTTTCCAACGATAATTATCTTGCCCTTGTGTACTACGTCTGGTGGACAAATTACCTGTGAATGACCTGTTGCTTGTATTCTGGACTCGTCTCTGTTGGAATCCTGGTATTGCTTATCTGTGGGCTCCTGGTCCTCTGCCAGCCCTTCCGTTATATTAATATTATTATACAGCAGTTTTTTTGAAGCGCCATCATATCACGCAGCGCTGTACAAAGTCGATACTCATGTCACTAACTGTCCCTCAAAGGAGCTCACAATCTAATGTACCTACCATAGTCATATGTCATTAATGTAGTCTAGGGTCAATTTTGAGGGGAAGCCAATTAACCTTACTGCATGTTTTTGGAATGTAGGAGGAAACCCAAGCAGACACAGGGAGAACCTGCAAACTCCATGCAGGTGTCCCTAGACACCATCCCTTGTGCACTAAGTCCTGGGGCAACCATGTGCTGGGAAATGCAACCTGTCTCCCAATGTTGAGTGGGGTCTTGCTATAGGTGAAGAGTGCAGCATTAGTTTGGGGGAGTGGTGTCTTGCGAGTACTGTTGCTGGGCCAGGGCCTTACAATTGCCCTTGACTTCAGTAAATACTATTATGCAGCTCATTTGCGTAAACTGACTTTAAAGGCTACCTTAGCTACCTTTACTCCGCTGAACTGAGCTAGATAATTATGGATTACCCCAACCCACCTTAATTCATTGCCATGATGCTCCACAGCGTCATTATCAGATAATCTACAGTTGGCAATAATGCTATTTTCTAAACATCACTTGCAAAAATGTAAACCTAAATTTCCCCTAAATAGTAGCTGGTTCCCTCTAACCTCTTTTTTATATACATCTCAAATTCTAGATAGCTTGACTACACGGATGATTTCAGGGGAGTCTTTTGTTTTAACCAAGTTTTACACTATACGACACGAAAACTACTTTCATTTGACAATTTACAAGATAATTTGATTTACCCACTAATTCTTTTTATGGGTATCTCCAAATTGCAATCAATCACTAAGGTTTGAATTTGGAATATTTAGTGTGGAGTAATGGTATTTGTTGTGTATTGGTAATCAGTTTGGATCCTGGAGCCAACCCCTATACTGCAACTTGATAATATTATGTTTAAGATATGGTACATGTCAAACTATGATACAAATGACATAAGTCTGTATATGGAAATATTAGGAATCTCCCCCTTGTTATATCATATCAAATATTTATATATATCTTTATATTTTTGTATGTTAAAAGTATTTATTCCTTACATGTTGTGGCCATTGTTGTCACTAATGGACTGTTGGATAAGTTTGATCAATTTCCATTCCTGCACGCAACCCTTTACCTCTCAATTTTTATATACACCAAAACCTGTTAATTACAATGCAAACTGCATATGATTTCTATTCCCACCCTTGAAGGTGGTCCTCCACTGCCCCTTTTTTATGTACAAGAAACTCTGCTGAATTACAATACTATCTGCCCCAAGAGGCTGGCACAATACTAGACTAACGTTCTGGGTGTGCTGACTTTACAGTACTGCGCAATGGCTGCCCCAGGCGCATGCGCAGTGTGATGCTGGGTACACCAAGTATGGGCGGAAATGCCCATTCTTGGCTTGCCGTATGTAAAGTACTGGCACTGTTTCTGGCGCATGCATAGTGATGCCCAAGGTACACCAGGTATGGGCGGAAATGCTCATTCTTGTTCTACCATCCACTTAGTACTCTGGTGGATGCACAGTATCACCATTAATATGGTAAACACACTAATTTAAGGGTGGGCCAGACACAGCAGAAGTCCCTCCATGAAAGGCTGCCGCCTGGCTCACCCATAGCACTATACCACTACGATCCAATACATTTAAAGGTAACCATACATATACATATAAAAATTGATTTTGGTTAAAACTTTATTACTACCTTGTGAAGTTAACAGCTCACCCCTAAATTTATTTTATTTACACTTTAAACTTTAGGTAGGTCTATATCCCTTAAGCTTACATAAAACACGTGAATAATTAGTATAAATATCCTAGAAAGGTAACCTATGTAATCCTTCACCTTTTACAGTGTACACTACCATGAATGAAAGTATTTATGACAGCACAATCTTGAATATATAGGAATACACTGCATGTATTGACATTATATATATTGTTAAGTCAATTTAATGCAAAATATAAACACCTGAATAATTCATTATAATATATGACAGAGCTAATTTGATTACTGTAATGCCCAAACGGGAGCTCTAAGCAGGAACTACTAAAAAGAACAGTAATTGAAACATGTACATATATTTAGCTTTATTTCAGATTTAACACATATCCCTACAAACAACCTATTTTGGTATAAAATTCCAGATACATCATTGTGCAGCGCAATCTCCTAAACGAACGTGGGTTTTCATAAGGACAAAGAAGCATTCAACAATGAATTTGCAATACGGGCGAAGTCTTTAATTAATACAAAATCACTATACAAGTAAGCAATTACAATTGATTGAATTATAATCAAATTCCTAAATTTTTACCCCAAGAGGACTTATTCCATTATCTATACTATAATAGTTCTTTTTTCCATGTCTAGAACAATCATCTTATTCAACCAGCCATTTTTGCTCATTTCAAGCAGAGGTTATTTACTATTTTATCTGTGACCAAGCATCAACAAAACAAAGCTACATTTATATATGTATATATATGAGTATATTTGACTTAACTTTTGATATCATAATTTACAACACTAATTACTTCATGTTTACTAACAAGTAGATAATAAGGTACTTCTATAATAATTTTTTGTATACTGTTGTTATGACTCTTTGTTAGCACAGTACATACAACTTAATAATGTTTGACATGTATATGTACACTGATCGTATGATGCATTATTATAATCTCTAAGGTTCCCCAACCCCCAGGAAGCCCAGTAGGGGGAAACGGGTCGGGTTTTAAGGGACTAATTACAGGAACATATTGCAAGGATTCACCAGCACAAATAGATGCTATTGTCTAGTTTTGAAGAAAAAAGACACCCCTCACTGCATAATGTAAAGCGGATGGAGGAGGGGTCCTTCAAGTGTGCCATGATAAGATTGTATAATTTCAATCTGCCATATTGTATTATGTAATTATTGTGAAATTTAAATATATAGAGCCAAAAAAAACCCTCTTTCGCTCTCTGTTGTATTCTTTATACACAAACCAATTTAATATTTATTGTGGAGTGCTACTCCCATTTTTTTTTAATAATGTGTGCTTTTTTTCCTTCTGTAATTATTAATTTTGTTCTGATGTTCTGTTGTATTGCCAACTTGGTTTACTCTTTCTTAAGTAAGCTGTTACCTGTGCTAAGTTTTGAACTCCAACTAAAATTGTTTACCATGCTCTATGGGAAGCCTGTGGAGTTTTACCTAACTTGAGATTTAATTTATTTCCAGCAAAATCATAGCTATGTAGTCTACGAAGATGGAATGGTTTGGATACTTTCATTAACTCTAAGGGCCTGAATAGCCTGCATAAACGTGCTGCTTTATGGTCCACAGCTAAACATTATAAATGGATATTCTCAGTGCACAAGATAGACAATTTATAGTTTCTAAATTCCCTAATTGTATTTATAAATCATTTCCACGCATATTCATGGTGAATGCGGACAAAAAACTCTTATTGTAATAAAAAACACATATATGCTCCCAATACCAGACTTATTTAAGGTTTTTTAGGTTAGATCTGTGTTGAAGAAGACACAAGATGTACAGAAAGGACATTTGACAGTTTTTGACACCGCAGCCTATAAAATACATCACAGAATTTCACACCAATCCTTTTTAGAAAAGGCCAGTTGCTATGATATCTGGAGATGTTGATATGCTTCAGAGAAGGAATTTGTATTCCTCCTCCCACAAATCATACTCCTGCATCGATATGTTTTGGCGGAATCCGCACACACTCTTAGCTTTTACCACAGGTAGGGATTGAGGGCAATCCCCACCTGGGTCCTCCCAGGGGAAGTGGTTAAAGTCCGCCTCTTGTCTCTTCAGATCCACCCTGGTGTCCTATAAGATAATCCTACCCTTAGAATGCATACTACCAGCTAATTAAGTGTGTACAATGACCTCACAATCAGCTGTGTCTGCTCTGTCTGCACGCACATCTTCTATCTTATTCTATGGGTTTCTGCTTCAGTCTGAGCTCCCTGAGAGTGGGTGTGTTCAATAGACCTCAGAGATCAGCTGTGGCTGCTCACTCTACCTTGCATTGTGAAAAAATCCTACCGCACATGAGCAGCAGCATGAGAGCTGTGTCTGTGCCCATGTTGCTGTTATTACCCCCAATGTATTGACCTTCATATCTCCCACACTGATTGTTGTATATGTACATAATTTCAGCTCCCTGAACATAACAAGTTGCCAGTAATGGGGTCTCAAACATAAAATCTTAATAGGAAACAGGGATCTGTTCTCATTAAAGTGGAACTAAGGTAAAAATAAAAAAAGACACCGTTATTTGACAGATCCGTGGCGTATGCGGCTGTATTTGTAATACAACGTGAAAATTTCACATCTGTACAACAGTCGGTGTAGGAGATATGAAGGTTTTTACATTGGGGGTAATGACAGCAGCATTATTATCATGTCATTAACTGTCCCTAAAAGAAGCTCACTATCTAATGTCCCCCCCTCAGTCATATGAGTTTATTACAGTCTAAGGTTAGTTTTTGGGGGAAGCATAACTACATGTTTTTTTGGAATGTGGGAGGAAACCGGAGTAACCAGAGGAAACCCACACAAACACTAGAAGAACATGCAAACTCTATGCAGATAATGTCCTGGTTGAGATTTGAATCTGGGGCCTAGTGCTCCAAAAGCAAGGGTGCTAACTTCCAAACCACCGTGCAGTGTGGACATGGACACGGACACAAATACAAACACAGCTCTCACACACAGCAAGCATAAACAGTTGTGACTACATAACAATGTAACAAAAAAATAGGAATGAATTAGGGACAGCTTAGGAAGGAAAGTGTGGCGGGGGGTTCCTCTTGCAATATCTAGGATGAAAGATAAGAGATCCAAGGGTCCCATGTTTTGTGGAACACTGTCATTTAGTCTTTGAGTAAACATGTAATTTTATCATTTGTCATTATCCAATTTAATTTATTCTTAGTAAACTTCAATGGTATTCTGGAGGCTTTCCAAAAACAAGCTTTTGTAATTCGGGCTGCTAGAAAATTATATGCAGTCAGGCAGGCGGTTGGTTGTAAAAGTGTTTCATCTAATCTTGAAAATAATGAGGTTTCCAACTGTTTGGGTAAGTTGACCTGAGTGACTAGGTAGATCAGATCAAATATTTTTATCCAAAATCTCTGAACCCTTGAGCATCTCCACCAAGCATGCAACTTTGTACCAATTTGGCCACAGCCCCTATAACAAAGAGGGGAGAGACCTGCATTTAATTTATGGAGTCTAACCGGTACAGGTACCATCTCAATAAAACTTTATAATAGGCTTTGATAAGAGAAGTATTAGGAGATATAGGTAAAGCTGAACTCGCAATACCCTGCCACTCTTCAACATTCAGCATTTCCCCCAGATCAGTGTCCCACTGGTGCACATAAAAGAGTTTTTAAAGAGGGTCAAATAAGACTAAGTATATGGCTAATATTTTCCCATTTGCTATAGATAAATCTGAATATCTCTGACCCTCAGAAAGAGTACTTTTTCTGTAGTGTAGCAGTGCTTATAACATCTCTACCATCCAACAGATCTCCAATACAGTATATCCCTTTATCAAGCCACCATTTTAATTGTGATTTGTCACAGGCAGGAGGAAATTCTGGATTATCCCAGAGTGGACTTAGAGGTGAGTGCAAGGAGTGCAAATTGTGATTCATTTTCTGGCCATCCCAGACTGCAAAAAATAAGATAAAGCGAGAGGATTGTGGTTCGTTTATTAGCTGGGATCCACATTAGTGTCTCTACAGGAATTGAAGTGCAAGAGAGGGCTTCCAATGCAGCCCACTTGAGCCTGGGTTCTGTCATAGTGCATTGACCTAGGGCAGCAATCTGCCCTGCTCTTTATTATAAAATTCAATTTGCGAGTAAGTGCCCCTACAATTTTGGGGGTAAATAAAGTTGTAGAATTAGTTCTGTGATGTTAATTACCCCATATAAAACCAAGCAATTTATTCTGAAGATTTATTAAGATGGCTTTAGGAATTATCTTAGGCAAAGTGTGGAATTAGTATGAGTTTGGGATGAACATTCATCTTAATTTGTGCAATCCTGCCAAACCATGATGACGGAGAGGCCCAACAATCCTTTAAATCTTTGATTATTTTATGAAGGGGGATTAGATAGCTTAAACAGTGTTGCCGTAGAAGGAGTTACGTTATTGTCTAGGCATGGGATAGATTTATGTTCCTAGGTAAATTTGCTACTGCTCACCATCAGGTCCGGGGCCCCAAAAAATATATATAATTATTTTAATAGATCAGGGAGCGTAATCAAAGGAGATGAAATACACAGCAGTACAAAATCTGCATATAGCCCACATATGTGCTCAACAGAGCGGCACTTAATGCCTCTTATATCTGAACTTATTCTGATCGCTATTGCAACCGGTTCTATTGCTAATGCAATCAAGAGTGGGGACAGCGGGCACCCGTCTAGTCTCACTCTTTATCTGAAAAAATAAGGACAAGTGTCCCTTCAAGGAAATGTTTGCCGAAGGCGTGAAGTAGAATGAGGCTAATAATCTGGAAAATGCTACTCCAAAATCCATCTTTTCTGGAATAACAAAGCGATATTCCCAAGAAAAACTTTATCAAAAGCTTTATGTAAATCTTTAGAAAATAGCATAGCCTCTCTACCCTTAATATCATCGCATTTTCCTGTGGTAATTGATATAAGATCCAACGCCCTTTTGGTTTGGTCTGGGACCTGATAGTGATGCAGGAAACCCGCTTGGTTCGTATATATGTAATGACCAAGAAAGGTAATAGGTCTATCTGCCAGTACTTTTGGCAATATTTTAAGACCACAATTGATTAAAGATATTGGTCTGTGGTTTCCCACCACGGAATGATCTTTGCCTGTTCTGAGATAATGAAAATATTGAGCCAAATGAGAAGCCAAGTCTGGATCAAAAGTTTTATAACATACTTTAGAAAAAACATCCAGGCCAGGGACGCTATTTTTTTTCAAACCTTTGATAGCTCGCAATATTTCTTCTTGAGGGAGTCTATAAAAAAATGCCTCCAACCCAGCCCTGGAAACTCTTGGGTCTGGGAAAATAGTTTACTGTAAAAAGTTATGGAGGGTTTCCAGAACTATCATAGTGTTTTTAGGGTTTATCACCCCAAGTGAAGAATCTATGTTTGAACTAGTGCAGAGATTTCCCCACCCCACCATTCAGTTTGTGATCCTAAATCTAGGTCTGGATGCCATTTTTGTTAATGCTGCAATTGAAGTAAGTAAGGCCTGTTGTTTTTGGTTAGAGTTGGGTAGCTTGCCTTTTGAGATTGGTGACCAGAGAAATTTGTGACCTCTGATGGTGGCCTTAGGGGCAACCCAGTTAATTATAGGAGAGGAATCATCAGGGTCATTCAAGTGAAATTCAGAGATTCTAGATCTAATAAACTAATGGTATAGGAGTTGCTATAAATACACCAACACTGTCTGAAAGAGTGGGAAAGGGAAACCCCTCCAAAATACTATTAGACTATTAGGTTGAAATGTCACTCAATAAAGATTGATTCTCCAATGGGACTGAGGGTTCTTTGTCCACAGTTCTGGAACAAGGCAGGGTCATCATCTGACCACAAGGTCGTTAAAATACGAGCTGAAGGTATATATGTGTTGCAAGTAGATTGAGTGAATGCGTGATCTATTCATGAATATTGCTTATGAGCTGAGGAATAATAAGTATAGTCTCTAGTAAATGGATTATGTTCCCTACAGGCATCCACCAAGTCATATTGGTGTAATAAAGATGCCATTTTTAAACTCTTGTTTTCGGCGTGGAAGTCTTGTCAAGTATCTGGTCCAGAGCCAGGTTGAAGTCCTCCATCAAATTCAATACACCTCCCATATGTAGAGACAAAGACTCCAGCATATGTTGGAAGAGGAGATGTTAGTCAATTGTAAAGGTAAAATATGTTAGAATAGAGTCTAAGGCTTATCCAATTTATCTGCCACTAGTATTTAGCAGCCATCAGGGTCATTATGCTCCGACTGAAGTGTAAAAGATTTATCTTTTTTTCCCAGGAATAGGCAAAAAAAAAAAACAGTGAGAAACGTTTATGCAGAATAAGTACATATATCCTTAGAGGATAACGAAATCACAGGACTTTGAAGGTCAGAATTAAGCAATTCTCTTATTTCATAAATAAAAAACCAATTACAACTTTATTCAAAAACACTTCTTAAAATACAATATGGATAAAAACAAGAACTGAGTGCAGCACTGATGTAAATCTCCTTAAGGAATACTCTCTAAATAGGTAATCCAGAACTTCAATGCGTTTCGCGGAAACTAAGTCCGCTTCCTCAGCAAGAGGAGATTTACAATTTCAACAACCAAAAATATTATAATGTATCTACATATTTATTCAATAAATCACATTTTGATGTCCCAAAGGCTTTATCATGATTACCTAGCTCAGCAAAAAAAAAAAAAAAAAATAGAACAAAAAAATGTTTCAAAATGGACATCCATGTGCTGGGTGCTGGAGTGTTCACCTAGGAGCTCTTCTCTCATGGATTGTTTAACAGGGCACAGCAGGAGTGAGGCAAAAAGTGGATAAAAATCCTTTTAAAGTAACTTTGGTGGGTCATAATTTGAAAAAAAAAAAGGCGAGGGTATATGTCAGTAATTTAGAGTTAATAACATTATTTGCTGGTTTCTTTTCTTCATATACACCTTAAGAACATGGATTATTTACTCTTACTTTTTGTTCATGATTCCTATATATTCAGCTAATCACTATAGTACCCAATGCCCCTTAGTGCAAAGTTAGTGGAAAACACCCATTAAGCTATTGACCCACTCAGGACATATATATGTTTTGAATAAACCTCCGGGCCTGAGGAGTGCCGAATTTTTAAAAATTCTGGGTTTTTGAATTGCCTGTAATTATAATGTATTATTGCCATCTAGTGGCAACTGACAGAACTACACCATCAGCTTCCTCCTCTTTGAGAATGCAAGGCCAAGGGTTTTAATTCCCAACTAGGCTGAAATAAGGAACAAAAGTTTTTAAAGGCTCAGCAGGCCTTCTCACTGACAGACCATACAGATGGCTAAAACTCAAAGAGCAAATATTCATAGAAACAGACCTTATCAAAATCAAACGAATGATGAAACAACTGATGAAAGCGGTTTTGAATGCTCTTCACAAACATTTCAGATTAGTAGAAACACTAGAGGATCCAAACAAGGCACAAAAAGAATGACTAATGTAATTTCACTACAACAGACCCAAATATCAAAAAGATAGTATCACACACAGTCCGGCGGAAATATTCCCAGGACATCTAGTAAAACCACTTCACATGATTCTTCACAACCCATACTCAATTGTAATGTTAGCACCCCTATCACAACTAATGCAGCTTGTTCAAAAGCCCCAAATATCACTGATAACTCCAGGTTCCCTGATTTACGAACTGCATCTTTACAGGCCAATACATCTTTTTCTTAAACCCCCCTTTTTTAGGGAACACTAGTCACTCGTCACTACGAGGGTCAGGATCAATGGGAAACTCTGTGCACAAAATTCCAAATGTCAACAGTTAAGTATAATCAATTCATCTGCCTGCCCTCTCGGTGAGGAAGAGCTTGAAACTTTAAAGCTAGGTTTAAGCTTTTGCCTGTTTGATAAGTGGGACAAGTTTGAATTCCTAAAGGATATACATCTTTTTTGTAGAAAACTTTTTTACAAGGTTTTCTTTGATAGAGAACCAAATTCAATACCTCCCAATACTCAGCGCTATAACATTGATGACCACAGAACATTGAAAACCTTGATGCAACTTTGGAAGGAGAGCAATAAAGAAAACACGTATGAATCTCTGCCTACTGTGACATCCAAACCAGATTTGGAAGAGCCATTTGTGGGTATTAAGTCTAATTCAAAAAACTTTCTTGGTTTAGGGCAGAATCCTGCCATATCAATATTCCTTAAACAGGTCTCCCAAGAAGTTAGGGACTTAGAAATAAGAAATTTGCATGTAATTGCAGGTAATTTATCAGTAGAACAATTAAGAGTAAAATTATTAAAAATGTACAAATGAGATAACAATCAAACCCGTTGATAAGGGTAATGTAGTCATCATAGATACAGATAAATATGAACAGATGTGTCTAAAAATCTTGGACAATAAAGATTTGTATCGGGAATGTCGCGTATCCAGATAAAAAGGTTTTATGATGAATACTATCATTTATTATCAACGCCAGTAAACGATGGACTTATTGATAAAAAAAAAGTATTTGAATATCTAAATAATAAGAACCCGAAGCTGCTGACATTCTACGCACTCCCTAAGGTTCACAAGAAAATTACTGACACCCCAGGTCGCCCTATTGTTTCTGGGATAGGGTGTATCTCTTCTAAAGCCAGCCAACTTGTTGATGACTATTTAAGACCATTTGTTTATAGTTTACCCTCCTACTTGAAAGATACCCTGGATCTTCCAAGAGTATTGGAAGGGTTAACAGTATCAGAAAATACTCTGTTAGTGGCAATTGATATCAAGGCATTGTACTCCAGCATACCCCACAATAAAGGGTTATCAATTGTTAACGATTTTCTTGCTACAACCAATCAATCAAATTGGAAACAGAATAGCTCTATATTGTCACTCCTAGAATATACCTTAACACGCAATGTTTTTTTACATTTGCTGGTAAAACATTCCTCCAGATACAGGGGGTAGCATTGGGGACCTGTTGTGCCCCACCTTTGCCAACCTGTATCTGGGGGGATGGGAAAGGGAGCTCTTGTCAGATGAGGCCTTGTTGATGTTCTTCCACCACATTTTACTTTGGTGGAGGTACATTGATGATGTTCTCATCATGTGGCAGGGCTTCGAAAATCCGCTGTTGGAAAACCTTAATAGGATGAAGATTAATACTTACAATTTAAACTTCACCTTATAATCAAGTGCATCTTAAATTCCATTTCTGGATAATTTAGTTCAGATAAATATGGACTTAACAATTTCTTTAAATTTATATCATAAGCCGACAGCTGGCAATACGATCTTGCGCACGTCCGATCCCACTCAAAATAAGTATTCCTTTCTCGCAGTGCTTGAGAATAAAAAGAAAATTGTTCCACCAATGAGGTGGAATGACTTTGAAAAAGCAGCAAAAGATCTTTAGTTAAGATTATTGTATAGAGGTCACAAAAAAACTATGAAAAAAGCTTATCAAAGAGTTAGGAGAATGGAAAGATCTCAGATTCAAAAAAACAGAAGCTGGTTGTTCCTCTTACTTTCGGTCGATAGGGTCGAGCCACCTCTCCAATTAGTAAATACAAATGTGGAGAAAGAAAAGAAGAGGAGGTTTTTGGTTCAAAGTTTAAGTTTTGTAAAAACAATTTTGTGTACTGAGTACAAATTGTGAAGGCTTACATACATACAAATCAAATAACCATTCCTGTTTACAATTGCACAGGATATGTGTTACATTATAACTATACAGAAATGCTCCTAAGAGAGCCACAAAAAAAGGTGTTTTAAGCCGTACAGAATCCTACACATTTTGCAGTAGATAGGCTTCTTCAGGGATTTGACAATATACAAGCTTAACAGTCTGCGTGTATACATAAATGATATAAAGCAGGTATCAGTAATACATATCCAAATAAAAATTTAAGTATAGTATAATCAATATAGCATGGTCAAAAAGAGTTGAGTAATTAATATGCTCTTAATCTAATCATTTAGAATAATGAATTAGATTAGTAGTGCCCATAGAAAAACAATCAACATATGTATATAAAAGTTCCTAGCTGGTAATTATGCTAATTGTCAATGAAAAATCAACTTAGAATAAGGATATTAGTACTTACATTGTTGTTGTACCGTGTTTCCCCGAAAATAAGACACTGTCTTATATTTTTTTGGGCTTCCAAAAACACACTAGGTCTTATTTTCAGGGTAGGTGTTATATACTTTTTTTAATGAAAAAAAACACACCATATTCCCAAATTCCCCTTACAAATTCCCCTTCTGATCACTCTGTGCTTTTTCTCCACTGTTCGGCAGTTAGGACATGGAACAGCAGGTGGCGCTGTGCCGGTTTCTTTCCTGCTTTACAAACAGGAAAAGACACGATGCTGGCAGAGGAGAGAAGAGAGACGCTGCTGCAGCCAGAAACACACGCAGGATCGGGTATCAGGTGAGTATATTATTTTAATTTTTTTTTTTTAACACATTTTTAAGAGCTCACTAGAACTAGCCTGGTTACATGCACTTCAGCTTCTGACAGGCGAAGTGCATGTAATATCACTCCGCCTGAGACAGGAGCCGGAACTACAAGGAAAGCATCGGCTTGTGCGGCTGTGTGTGAGCCCGCTGTGTGTACGCCCGCTGTCTCCCGCTCGGTGAGTACTGTTTTAATTTATGTTTGCTTTTATTTTTTTTATTTTTTTTTTATTTTTCTACTAGGTCTTATTTTCGGGGTAGGTCTTATATTAGGGCAGGTTGGGGGAAAAGTGCTAGGTCTTATTTTCGGGGTAGGTCTTACTTTCGGGGAAACACGGTAGACAAATCATAGCAAGAGGTGCAAGGATGAAGTTAGTGACATGTAAAGAAATTTGGTTGTGATGACACCAGTAGGTAGGTAAAAATGAGTTGGTTAGTGCACGGAAACTAATAATGGGTGAATAAGAGGATGAATTGTAGTACCAGAAAAGTGTACATACCATAGGCTGAGATGTATGTACAGTTAAGGATTCACTGTACAAGAAGGTAGGTTTAATCCCAGGGAAGATAATCAATTTCATTCAATTCTGCTGCTGTAAAATGGTAGGTGCGGATAGGACTGAGCCTTCTTTTACCTAAAAGGTTGGGTTGTTGGGTATGTTGGGTATAGTAAAAAAATTTGAAGCGTATAAAAGTGATGTTAGGGGGTAGGTGAAAGTGGTAATTTGAAACAGTACATATATTTGGAGGTATGTATGTAGATCAATAATAATAATTGGGATCAAGGAAAATAATTTATGTATGGGGATATACACTATGCCACTAATATGGGTTATATGCATTGTATTCAATAAATAGTGATCCATATGGGGGCAGTAATTAATATGGGTTAATATGATAGTTAAGAGGTAGTAGTCAATGTGGGGGGAATATAAACTTATTAAGGGTCATTAGTCTAGCAGGTTACCTGAGCCTAGGAATTTTAGGTATTTCCAAGGTGTTATAATAGACATAAACGTCCAAAATGAGTACTGTGGGTACAAAAGGTTGGATCATAAATATATGATTAGGTATGTCCTGATTTATCAAATGTGGGGATGAAGTTTGTAGCAGAATCTTACTTTTAGGTGGTTTTTAGGACAGAACTCCATGCAGAGTGGCCCTGTGTAAATACAAACAGCCTGGGAGGCTGTGTGTGATGGGAAGCGCACCTAATAAGGCTGATGCTTCATGGTTGAGTGAGTGCAGAGCGTACTCGTCGGTCCAGGTGCGCGCTGCTCCTCCCACTAAATGATGATTCCCTGCATTATCATCTTACTACCACAGATACACAGGGGCCGTTGCCCAAGCGTTAGCCCATAGATCATCCGGAGAGTGATCCGGCCATAGAGGGTGGATCATACAGAGGGGAAATAAGCTAATGTAGGGAAACTGCATATAAGCCTAAAACACTGTCCGTCACGTCCCCCGCAAAGTAAAGTGAACAATAGGGGGGATCTTGGTAACAGAAAAGTATGGAATTGATAGTTTGGCCAAAATACTGGGTGAATAGGAACATGTTTAGGTGAAGTAGCGAGCTTGGAGCATCTAATGTGGAGAAAATACTTAATGTTGTAATGTCTATACATATAATGTTGCATGTATGAAGAAGATTCAAAGGACAGAGAATACATCAAGTATTGTGCCTAAGAAAAGGTGGTTAGAATATTAATCATTAGTATGTATGATACATAGTTTTATTATACATGCAAGTATTGCTGCATACTCTAAATACATGACATTTTTAAAAGTTCAGCAAAGAAGGATACAATATTAAACATGGATTTCTATTGTATATTCATATTATTACATATACAAAAAATACAACATCAACTGTCCAAGACATATATAGTTGTAAAAATAGAAATGCAATGATCAGTTTTTTGTTTTACTGATTTATAATACAATTTTTAGGAGTTATACCTAAAATCTATTGATATTGAAACTGGATGTTTCATTTTAAACTTGACCGAGTTAAAGAAATGGTTTAAAGGTAACCATGTCATTAAGCCCAGGGGGTTGGTTGGCTTTTATATTCACTATCCATTTGTTTTGACACTGTAACAGTTTTTTGTCTAGGTCTCCACCTCTCCACCTATGGTTGGTGGGTAGGTGTTCCAGGCCCGAGAACTCTAAGACCTGTGGTGTGAAAAAGGAGGTGCTGCCCTTAGGGGTGACCCCTCCTCCCCTCTCTGAGTGGTGGGCGCTCCTCATGCCGCCGACAATACAGGGCAGCGTTGCTTCGTCTATGTACAGGGCATGCCTTACGTGGGGAGAGCATTTCCGGTTCAATTGATGCCTGGAGTTATAGGGACACTGGAGGTGATTATATATTTTTTTGACTGTTAAAAGTAATTTTTTCTTTATTATGTTTTGTTTTAAGTAACTTTCGGAGCAGCATCTTAAAAGGGAAGAACCTTTTCTTCCCCACATTTGGGTGAGTGGATTTATTCATAACAATGGTGCTTTTATATCCATTCTTTTCTATTTGTGAACATATAGTTGGCATTACACCCTTCCCCCTGGTTAATGGAATATATTAGTGGGGTCCAACAGAGCATGGTTGGGAGTGATTGGGATAAAATATTTTTTTAAGCAACATGAGTTTTAATAAATAATTAATTAAATTAATATTTGTTGGGAAGTGGATATGAGGAAATATTGTTTTATTTAATAATTCATGGTTTGCGCTAACTAAGGGGAATCATAGTGAGCATTGGGTACTATAGTGATTATCTGGAAATTATGGGAATCATTAACGAAAAGTAAGGGTAAAAAATGCATGTTCTTAAGGTGTATATGAAGAAAGGAAACTTACAAATAATGTAACTCTAAATTGCTGACATATACCCTAGCCTTTTTTCAAATTATGACAAACCAAAGTAATTTTAAAAGGATGCTTATCCACCTTTTTCCTCACTCCTGCTGTGCTCTGTTTAACAATCTATGGGAGAAGAGCTTCTAGGTGAGCACCAGCTTCCAGGACATGAATGTAAGTCTGCTTTGATTAATTTTTTTGTTCTAATTGTTTTTTTTTCTGAGCAATTGAATCATACTGAATCAATTTTTTGAGACATCAAAATGTGATTTATTGAAATAAATATTAAATATGTGAATACATTATAATATTAGTATTAGTATAGTAATTTTAGATCTCCTCTTGCTGAGGAAGCCGACTTAGTTTCCGCAAAATGCATAGAAGTTCTAGATTACCTCATTTAGACAGTATTCCATAAGGAGATTTACATCAGTGCTGTACTCAGTTCTTGTTTTTATCCATATTGTACATTTTTAACAAGTGTTTTTGACTAAAGTTGTAATTGTTTTATATTTATGTAAGAAGAGAATTGCTTGATTCTGACCTTCAAAGTCCGGTGATTTCTGTTTCGTGGTCAGAGCTGCTAATTAATGCATCATATTATATTAATAATATTAATATTTTTATTATTAATAATAATAAACAGTATTTAAATAGCGCCAACATATTATGCTGCACTGTAAATTAAATAGGGGTTGCAAATGACAGACAAATACAGACAGTGACACAGGAGAAGAGGACCCTGCCCCGAAAGAGCTTACAGTATAGGAGATAACATAGCATATAACATGGAGATCTGACCTTTGGAGCGACAAAAGCTTTCAGAAGATGTTGATCTATATGGAGGAGCAGCCAATTTGAGTTTAGAGCGAACAAAAGATTTATTTTGGCTATACCTAAAGTAAGTCTTTTGAACCCTGAATCTTTTCCCGTTCCAAATAAATTGCATAATTTAGTTTGCAGATAATGTAGATTATGGATGGGAATTGGGATCGGGAGAGTGCAAAAGAGATAAAGTAGTCTGGGGAGGACATTCATTTTAATTGAAGCTATCCGTCCAAACCATGACAGGGGGGACTTTATCCATCTGTTCAGGTCTGAAAGAATAGATTTAAAAAGAGGTTTAATTAGCACGGTACAAGGTTTGATAAGAGGGGGTTAATTTAATACCAAGATATTGAAATGATTTTTTTACTCCATTGAAATTTGTATGAGCCTATAAGAGTCCTAATTAGGTTGGCAGAGACATTATTATTGAAAGCTTGAGATTTGGCACTGGTAACCCGTAGACCTGAGTTCCTTTCAAATTCTCCCAGAAGCCTGAACAGATTGGGTAAAGTGGTTAGGAGGGAAGTAATACACATTAGTACATCATCTGCAAACAGCACATTTATGTTCCGTGCTACCACAAGGAATGCCTTTAATATTTGGATTGGATCTCATAGCAATTGCCAACTTCTCCAAGCAAAGAGGAGTCGGGAAAGAAGACAGCCTTGTCTAGTGCCTTTTTTGTTTAAAATGGAGGAGGACAAAAAGCCTCCCAGGGAGATAGTGGTTGAAGGTGTATCATATGGTGCCCTGTGAAGATTGGTGAAGTGCGGGCCCAACCCCATTGCAGACAATAATGAGAATAGATATTGCCATGATATGCTGTCAAAAGCCTTTTGAATAGTACGCTCCCAAAAAGAAATTGAACTGGATAGCTAAAATCTTCGTCATAATTTTCAGATCACAATTTATAAGAGAAATTGGCTGATAATTTGAGACCTCAGTGACATCTTTGCCTGGTTTAAGAATTACGCTAATATTTGCCAAATTTGCCCCAGGGGGAAGGGGATTCTTTTTCCTGAGTTAGATACAATACTTTACCAGGTGAGGTGCCAAGGTGGGGCCAAAATTTTTATAATAAGCCTTTGAAAATCCATCTGAACCAGGTGCACTACTGGTTTTAAGTAGCTTGGGAACTTTCAGCAGCTCTTCCACTGAGAATGGCTTCCCCAAGATGGCTTTATGTTTGTTTTTCAGTTTAGGCAAGGAATAATTTTTGAGAAAATCTTTAAGATCAAGTTGTGACACCAGATCTACCATATAACCGATTATAAAAGTCTTAAACCATAACTTTTTCAGGATGCTGTGACAATTTACCTCCTTTCAGCTTGATTTTGGGGAAGACATGAACTTTGGGTCTGGGGTTCAATTTGTTGACCAGTAGTCTACCTGGTTTATAAAAGGTAAAGATCCCAGCGTAAAGATTTGTCGGCTCTAGTAGTGAGTAGCAATTTAAGTTCCAAGCGCACTGATGACTCCAATTAGGTTTAGAAATTAGTGGGAGGATTATCTTTATGTTGATGCTGAATTTTATGATATACTTTAAATTTGAGATCTATCTGTTGGTTTCAGGTTTTCTTTAATGTGCTTGGGATTTGGAGCTGTTAACCTGTTGACCTGATATCTTTACAAAATCTCCCAGCACCTTGAAGAGGTTGGGCAAAGTTGTGAGCGGAGAGATGTACATTAGGACATTATCCCCAAAAAGAACACATTTGTGTTCCCTATTGCCACAGTGGATAGCCTTGATGTTTGGACTGGATCTAATGGCAACAGCCAAGGGCTCTATTGCCAAAGCAAATAGGAGTGGAGAAAGAGGGCAACCCTGCATAGTGCCTTTTTTTTTTTTTGAAAAGTTGTATTGTTATTAAGTTTCCAAATATTAAACAAAACAACAAACATAAAAAAGGGTAGAAAAAAATATCCAAGAAACACACAGTAAGAATTTAACGAAATAACAAAAAACAAAAATAGGTAGCATATATATAACTCTTGTTAGAATGACAGTGTAGTACAAATTTCAAAAATAAATTAATATAATGCAATACAGTCTTTCTAGTCAAAGTGAAAAAAATTTCCTTTAAGAAGCTAAATCTGTAAACCACATTTTGTGCAATAAACTAATCCAATAAAACAGGTAACAAAACATAAGATTTCTTTGTTTATCAGAGAGAGAAAAAAAAAGGGGGAAGAAAATGAAAGATCGGGAAAGAGGGAGAGGATACAAGGAGGATGGAGAACAAAAGGTAAATATATGGTAGTTAATTAGAGAGGGTCCCCGGTGAAGT
This sequence comes from Pyxicephalus adspersus, assembly GCF_032062135.1. Taxonomy (NCBI): domain Eukaryota; kingdom Metazoa; phylum Chordata; class Amphibia; order Anura; family Pyxicephalidae; genus Pyxicephalus; species Pyxicephalus adspersus. The sequence goes on along the minus strand of NC_092863.1, from coordinate 21,347,931 downwards.
TCCTGAGAAAATAATGGGAGAAGATACATTAGAAGGGCCTAGCTGAAAACTAGAAGTTGCATGGTGAAACATATTAGTAGCTGATAAAAGATATGAGTTCCATGGGGTCCAGATTGCTGTGAATTTCTCATATCGATCATATATCCTAGCTGTAAGATGTTCCATAAGTTGAACTTCTTTTATCCTATCATATAAGTCCATAAAGCCAGGAGGTGAGGTAGATTTCCAGTGTATAGCAATAAGGCACACGGCCGCAGTGAGTATGTGACACGCTAGTTTTCTTTGCAACTTAGTAAGATTAGACATAGGTAGGCCCAACAGATGAGTAACTGCATTGAGCGAAACAGGAATTTCCAGTATCTCTGAATGAAGTGTATTAACTTTTGCCCAATAGGGCCTTATGAGCGAACATGACCAGAAAATATGGTATAGAGTGCCAATCTCTGTACCACATCTCCAACACATACTCCTGACATTCGGGAAAATCGACGGTCCCTTTTTTTTAATCAATATAGAAGGTGACATACAGCCTCCTAAAGAAATTCTGGCATTTTGGCAAGGTTGAGGAAATGAGACCCAAAATCCATTTCTGTTAGTATTGTAAATAGATAATTCTAGGATATGCTATCAAATGCCTTTTGGATATCCAAAGACAAAACCAATCATTCTGGGATGACAACTGCAACAGCACGACGTCCAGCTCTATTTACGGCCATTGATGGTGTTTGGTGGTTCATGACAAAAGATTCGGAAACTTTCCAAATGAAGTCTCACAGACTCACAGGCCTGTCACTCTTTTGTTTGTAGAGAATATAGGCATTCCACAAGCATTGCTAAACAAGATGTCTGAAAATCTTTTTGTAGTGCTTTTTTTTGCGGTTTCCCCATTGCTGGGTAGAATGTCATTGCTTAATCATCTCTGTCAACACTTCCCATGGTGGTATTGTAGTCTATCACTACTTGTGACTTTATGATTTCTTCCCCACCTTTTGTGCGTACCATAACAGTGGTGGCATTAGGACTGTACTTATTAGGCACACGTCTTTCTTGTCACGCTATCGCAGGGCCATCATTTTGCCTTTCTGCCAGGCAACCATTTCTCCTGTCTTCAGGTTCCTTTTTGCAAACATTGATGGCATGTTGCGCCGGTTGGCCCTAATGGTTCTATACACATCTGTTTTGAGTTGCAGAAGAAACTCTTAAAGTTCAGGAGAAGTAAAAAAATTGTCGGTTGTGACACAATAGCCCTGATTTAGCAATGGCTAAATGAGTTAGAGAACAGAAGGTGTTGCCATTCCATAGTTGCTGTATTTTGCATAGAATTTTGTCCCTTTATCAGTGTATAGGACTGAATTCCAAAAGTACATTTTTCACACAGCATTTAGGATTTCACATACAATCGTGCTCTCTTTGATGCAATGTAGTGCACCCAGCTGAGCCTCCCCTTGTAGGCCATTAGACTTTCATCTATGTTGATATCTCTTAAGTCTGTTGGAATTTTTTAAGTATCATTTGAGATAGTTCACAAATTTTCTTGAGTTTTGGTGCAGAATGAGTAGTTTCATCAAATTCTTCATTGTTGGCAAAGTGTAGATATTTCATGATCAGGGTAAATCTGTAGTCTGACATGACTGTGCCAAAGAAAGGAGTGGCAAGTATTTTAATGGTAGACCATTACCACTTCTTCAGGGGTTTTCCCACCACTCCCTGAAGTATCACTAAGCCCAGAAATAGCCAAATGTCATCTTTGGTCACTGGTTCCCACTTTCTGCATCTTGCAAACCTCCGTACAGCGTGCGTTTGTCTCAGCAACTTATTTTTCAATAACCTCACAGTCAGAAACAGTTGCAGGTATGCCAAGGGGTTGTCAGGTCCAGCATCAATTTTTACCCCAGGTGCTCCAATAAATGGGAATCTTTGGGGCAGTCCCTCAGCTGCACAAAGGTCAATAGAGCACTAAGTGCACAAATTACTGACCTCAAACTCAATAAAATTCACCCTGAGCCACACTCAGGAATACTGCCAGGGGGGTAAAGACCTTTATTATTTCCTTGTGTTTGTCTTTCAGTTTAGATAGAGAAATGTCATATAAAACCACCAAGGAAACTTATCAGTCAGTTATGCTATATAACTCGTTATAAAACTTGTGAAAGGCAGACATAACTTTCTCGGGATGTTGAGATAATTTACCCCCTTTCAATTTGATCGTGGGGATTATATGACGTTTTGGGAGATAAGCTTGTTTACCAGAAGTTTACCTGGTATAACGCTCCACCTTTAACATGAATGAGCCGCCCAGCACAGAGACTTATTTGCTGATTATGTGTTTTTTCAAGCAGACGCCTATTTTAATAATTTTGCCTCTAATCCTGAGCTTATGGGCTTCCCAGCTCTTATGGGCCTAATTTCTGGAGAGGTGTCGGCTGATTTATTGACTGAAAAATAATTTTGGATTTGCAGTTGCATTTCATTCATTGTTACTACATTGTTTCATTCACTGTTACTACAATGCCACGGTCATGGTCCGACCATGGCATTGAGAGAATGCGTATTTTATTCACTAAAGGTAAAAGATTTATTAGGAGGAGAATGTGGTCAGTCCTAGAATAGTGTTTGTGTATAACCGAGTAGTATGAGTAATTGCTTGCTGAGGGATCAATTTCTCTCCATATATCAATAAGACCAAGTTTTCTTTACATAAGGGATAGTGTATGACTCTTTTTGGGAGGATATTTGTATTTTGGAAGATTAGTTTTATCCAGAATCTGATCCAAGGCTAGATTAGAATCTTCCAGGAGTAATAAGCTATCATTGACTCTGGATGACACTTTCAGTAGCAAGTGATGAAAGAAATCAAGTTGTCCTTCATTAGGAGGATAATACGTTACTACTGTCAGGACATTACCTTCCACTGTTCCTGGCACCAATAAAAATCTACCACCTGGATCCTTAAATACCTCACTTGGGGCAAAATGTAAGCGCTTTGAAAAACATACCATAACTCTGAATTTCTTTTTAGAGGAGTTATGGTATAAAATGAGGCAATTTTTGTTAAGAATTTTAGGGTTTGAGTTATGTGAAAAATAAGTTTCTTGAAGGGCTAGAATATCTACTTTTAGGGCATGTATGACATCTCCATCTCCATTTCTCCATCACATGGGCCAAATATACATGAAACCTTATTTAGCAGCAAAAGGTGCAATGCTTAGATAAACAATGTCCATAAAGACCAAAAACTACTATATGACACGCCAATCAATAATTACCAATTGAATCATGTAAATCTCAAAACAAAATAAGTATGAACCCATTCATCTATATTAAAAATATTACCTTCGCAAGATACTAGTAGTGGCAGATCAATCCTATACAGTTGTAACTCAGCTAACGAATGGCCCTTTTCTAATAAATTGTTTTTCACAGTTTGAATGTAAAAAAAAAAAAAAAAAGCAGTGAGCAGGAAGTAAGACACCCAATACCGTACTACATGACCAATATACAGTACTTCTTGTATTCTATATCAGAAAGTGAGAGAGGGACATCGCTTTGACCTATATAGAGAGGGGCTTCCAAAGTGTCACAGAAAGAAACTCTTACCAGTGTCAGTACGGTACACTTTCCATGTGGCTGTGATAGGTAGGTGTGATTTATATTATTTATTCTTTACATACAAATGGGGCTTCCCTGCTGCTTGTGTGCTGTAGAGAGGCCTGATGGGGGGAAGGGGGCGGTTTGCATGACTTGCAGAAGAAATCTTTTGCTAAACACAGCTGAGGTTGTGGGTGATTTTAAGGACTGAGCTCTCCTGCAACATCCTGTAACTCTTTAATGACCAAGACAAAATCTGCAGTAGTTTATTTTTTGCATATCAAAGCACAGCTTGCTCCAGAAGTTAATAAATGTCTAGGCTCCATACATTTTTTTTCTTATGCTATTTTATCATTTTTATAAAACTTATATTTAAATTGTGGGCATCATCCAGAACCAATTAAATGATTTTCTATAGAAACCTATGAGAACTTATGTTTCCGCTAACGAAGATTTCGGCTAACAAATGTGATTCTGGAACAAATAATCTTTGTTATCTGAGGTATAATTGTAGTTAGTATTGAAATCAAATTTCATGCATCTTCTATAAGATGTCCTCCTTTCCAGAAAGGGTGTGGAGTGGGTGATCAAGACGACAACCCTCCAAAACATTTCAGGTTGCATTGAGATCTTGGATGTTGACTTCACCTTCAGCCATAAAAGGTAAAGTGGAACTTGTGCACTCTCTTGTGGTGAAACTGTGGAATTATTTTGAGGTAATAGATGCAGCTCTTTTAAAAGATTTTCTCCCTCAGTAAAAGAAGTGTAGGAGAAAGATTTACCATTAAATTGGAATATAGGCTGTATAGGAAATACCCAGCAATACTTAATATTGCTTGCCAGCACGATCTGAAGTAATGGTTTCAGAGCCCTCTTCCTTTGGATCGTGAATAAAGACAAATCTGAAAGAAATTGTACTGGTGACCATCCATCTGTAGGTCAACCATGTACCTAGTTGCTTTAATTATAGCTTCCTTGGTTGAAAAATAATGTGGCTTCACAATGATATCACATGGTGGACCATCTGGTTTGGGTGCTGTTAACCCACAATGAGCCCTATCCTGCTCAAGAAGGGATTCTGGGATGTCTGGAAGGATGGCCTGTTTAAACTGTCTTGTGGCCTTCATGATATCTTTTAATGATTCAGGAACCCTTCTTATACAGAAGTTGCTATGTGTCGTGTGGTTTTCTAGACCGTCTAGTTTGATTTGAAGATCATCAAACTGTTTTTTTAACATTGTGATTTGATACTTATTTTGAGTGACTCTAGAAGTAATGTAATCTAGCTTTTGCTCAGTTAGGTCAAGGCAGGCTCCTCAACTCTGAAGTATTCCTCCTAATTTATTGGTAATGAAGGATGAAGTTTTGGCTAACTCCATCTGCAGTAATGCGGCCATGTGCTGCAAAAGCCTTTTCTTCTTCCATGTTATAGTTAGGGGCTGCTCTTTATTGGACTTCTGGTGCATACACAGGGTAGGGGATCTGGGGCCATAAGAGCTCATCGTTGGTGAAGCTGGTGGTGAAATTAGCCCTTCTCTATCCTCCTTTCCTCTTTCAAGGGATTTACAGAGGGAAGTGCTGAGGGCAATTTTCAGCCTGGATGGTGCTGTGGTGTCCTGCGTGTCCGCCGTTTAAGGTTTTATGTCCTGCTGATTGTTTTCTTCCAGCCTTCCCAACTAAACCTGCTGCATGGATTGGAGTGCTGTGGTGTTCCTTTGTCTGGTCTCAGTGCTTGGTGCCGTGTCAGTGCTGCAATGGAGCTAGATTGGGAGACAGAGGCGAGCCACACGGATCAGGCTGCTGCTGGCATCATGCACACTCCCAGACGATGTGATTTTGACTTTATCAAAACCAGATCTTTCCCTCCCCAAGGTTTATGAGAGTTTACAAGTCTTTGGTACACTGTCTTATTATAAACTTAAATCTCAAATATTGGTTGTGGGACTGCGGCAATCCGCAGAAGAACAGTTATGCAAGAGTTTTGCATTTCTATGAAAACCACAAAGTATACCATACCTGGGTATAAAACTTATCCTACTAAACTATTATACACTACTAATTATCTGACACTACTGGCACAGCTTACAACGGATTTTTCTGTCCTGTTGAAAGAGGAACTTTCCTGGGTGGGTAGAATAGCAGCTTTTAAGATATAGCTGTTACCTAAACTCTTGTACCACACTCCCCATACACCTTCCAGAAAAACAATTTTCCCTTTACAGGTGGCCTTGAGGAGTTAGGTGTGGGAGGGCAAAAAAGCTAGAATAGGCATGTATATTATGACAAAACATGAAAAGGTGGGATGTAAGGGATTACCAGATATTAGAGATTGTTACAGAGCACCACTTTTAAGTGCTATACAACACTCCTTTAGGCCAGCAACAGAAAAAGTATGGAATGATAAAGAACAATCCCTATGTTTAAAAAATATATATATACCCACATTATTCATAGCTATACAAGTGGACCCATCTCTATATATAACTGGTTTTCCTATCATACAAGCCACATATTTAGTGTTGTCTGAAGTAGTCTCTAATGATTAAGAAGAGACAGCATCCTAAGCACTCCTGTTACTGATTGAGATATATGAACAGCTTCTCCCAGTGCTTAAAATCCCACATTGGAGACAAATAAACATTACTACTTGCTCGAATTTAGGGGACTTAGCGCTAAACTTTTCTCTGAAGCTCTCCCCAACCAACAAGTAGAACTTGTTTCAAATTCTTTATTACAATAGATACAACTCTTTAACCTCTATCTACATACATCTGCAGCGTTTTTTTATAGGGTCTACCCAGGACAGTCGGGGCATTCCTCTGTTCTACCAAACACCACAGGAGAAATCTGTATTTTCTTCCACATTTTAAAATGGTAAAAAGGAATTAGGATTATTGTTAACATAAGAACAATTTATATGGGCTATTAGATTGTACACTAAATGCATACCACACTGGGAAGAATACCTTAAGCTTCTTTTAAAGTAGTACAGGACATCATATATAATTTCTAAATTTAATCCTGCTGTATCCCAGTTCTGTTGGAAAGGGTGTGGACAAATAGGTTCCCTTGTCCATGTTTTTTAAAATGTAAAAGTATCAAAGGCATTTGGGCTTCAGCTTTTAATATCTGTCTGTCATTTGAAACTATTTAATGTATAGTGGTGCATAATGTTGGTACTATATAAATAATGTTTATTGATAATAATATTATTGATAACAAATAGCCTGTGTGCTGGAAGAGTCTAGGAGTTCTCCCAAAGTTTAATTTTGTGGGACAAACCGGTCTGAAGAGTGCCAGAAAGAGAAATAGACAGGAGGCTAAAGTTTGTGATTTGCTGTCACATGCTGTGATGAAACTAATCCCCTGAGAGGGAAAAACCCAGAATTTCAGTTGCTGTTTTTACAAATAAATGTAGGCAAATCACCCTGAAATTGGAACTAACGTCTCAAATACCTCTATGCAGCGAGTGTGTTTGAAACTGACCCCCAACAGTAATTACCAGTATTCATATCAGCCTGTACATCAAAACTTAGGAAGTGCAGGACTAGTTAGGCTCTGTTTCAGGAGACATATACTGACATTAACCTTGCTTAGGAGTGCAAGGGAAGACTGTTGATGCTTTTTCACTATGCTGCTGCTCCACTGTCCAATCAGAAGCCTGGGTGTGTTTTTGACCTCACTGTAGCTACTACTCCATTAGAATTTTGGGAGATTCCTGTGCTGCCAGCCAAGGCAACTAGATCACAAAACAAGAAGTAAGAATTACAAATCAATTGAAAGGTAAAACCTTATAAAAGTTTCAAGATAAATGTTCCCATATATGTATTTTAACTGTGAATATAGCTGTTTGCTTAAAGACTGACTGTAAAAGATTTTTTTGTAGTAGAAGACAAGACCTATGTATTGTTTGCTTACCTCTTTGCTAACATGTATTTTATTATTGATATTTTATTTTAGCTTTTAACAGTCATACACATAGTTGCATTGTTAGGTTGAAAAGAACATTTAGTTGACCTTAGCCATTAGAAAAATTCAAAGACCTACCTATACAGAACTCCACAGTTCCATATGCAGACATAGTTAAAAAATAAAGCGGATGCGTGAGATCGGCAGTTTTTTTCCTTTTGACAAAAGGGCTCCTTCTGCACATGCCTGGGATTTAAAAAAAAAAAGTCTGTTGCATTAAAAAAAAAAAAAAAAAAACATAATTTGTACTCCTTATAAAAGGGTTGTCTATGTTTAGGTACGCTTTAACTGGGTGTCCAGTTACAGATGGGTTGTTTTTGTATATTTGGCGAAAAAAACAGTGCAGGTTTTGGAAAAGCTGTTGCCTAGAATAATTTTTTGATTTTTTATCTTTCCTGTATTATAGGGGAACTTTGAATGTGGATGTGCGTTTGACGAGTCTGGGAATAAACCAGTGTGACCAGGGCCCCATTTGGTTTGCCAACACTCACAACTGTGACAAGAACAGTACTCAGGTAATAGGGGTTTAACACTAAAAGGGCTGTAAAGGGTAGTGTTTAGTTTTTTTGAAACATAAGTAGGATATACTTTGTAACTGTAGATAATGTATATTTGAACTCAGTATTGAGTATATAACCTACCCTCTATGCTAATATGTTTGCTTCCTCTGGACCTATTGGAACAGCAAAAGACTAATTTACTTCTTTCAGGTTTTAATTAAGTTATCTATTTTTTCTTTGTTTTAGGCACAGGCTTAAAATAAATGTAAGTTTAAACCTATTGCTATAATAGGGAAAGAAGGTAAATACTAAATATTGTAACATCATCAAGGCTTTATTATTTATACTTTATTTTTGAAATTTGAATCAAGTTTCGTTTATTTTTTCCCATCCTATGAAATATTGC
>NC_092863.1:21316059-21338453 GCF_032062135.1 Pyxicephalus adspersus | reverse complement strand
GAGTTTAATATATCAGACCCTATGTTTTAAACTTTAACATTCTCATTTTAACCTCCTGGGCTGTTCATTTCTATCTGGTTTTATATGTCTAAAAGCAGTACATTGTTTTTCATGAAAATGTATTTTACAGTATAATATAATAGTATTAGAGTGTATAGAGTATAAAAAAGTTTGAAACACAAAAAAAAAACAAAAAACAAAATAATATACCCATACTATTATATTATTTGGTAAAATAAATGTTCATGAAAGACAATGTACTGCTTTTACACAAATAAATCCAATGTACTTCATTCAATACAGTTAGTTTGTATTGAATGCAATACAAATAGATTTGAATTTCCTGACCCGCCCCAAGCGGAACGTCCACACGCACCAACGTCACCCTCATTGGGTGCAGAGGACGCTGGCCAGAGGAAAAAGGAAGACTTGAAGGACGATGGTGGACGGCGCCGGATAAGCTAAGACTCGAGTTACTATTATTTCCCATAGGTTTATCTACCCCAAGTGTGATTTAGGGTTACCGCTTCCAGCTTATTTTTTCTACCCCAGGAGGTTAAATGAAAATGTGAGGGTTGCATGGAACTCTGGAACACAAAGTGATGTGAGACTTGACCTGACAGGGTGAGGATGTAACTGCACAAAACATCATGAGAGATCACCCAGGGTCAAATCACACAAAATTCTCTCACAACCAAACCTCCTATAATTTCTACTGGAATAAGTATTCAGTAAAGGGTCTGGTCTAAATGTAGCCAAAGCAAATTCATTTATCAAAACTAAACAAAAAATGTACACATAAAATACAAACGAAACAGATTATACTGGGTATATGGTCTTTAGGACAGAATGAGCTTTTTTCCCCATGGTAGGGTCTATTATATAGCATTTGCTAAGGCATTTGACACAGTACCACACAGATGGTTAATATGCAAGTTAGGGTTAAAAGGCTTGGAAAAGCCAATCTGTAAATGGATAGAGAACTCGCCTAAAGACTGCATCCAGAGAGAAGTGAATAATGATTCATACTCTGAATGGTCCAAGGGTCTTAGTGGTGTACCCCAGGGTTCAGTTTTGGGACATTTATTGTTTAACATCTTTATAAATGATACAGAGATTGGGATTAAAAGTACCATTTCTGTTTTTGCAGATGACCCCAAACTATGTAATAGAATTAGGACCATACAGGATGTCTATAATCTACAAGCAGACCTGAATGTACTGTTTGAATGGGCAGCCATGTGGCAAATGACATTTAATATTGGGAAATGTTAAGTTATGCACTTGGGGGCTAAAAACTTGCATGCTTCATACTGTCCAGGGGGAATACATTTGGGGGAGTCAGAAATAGAAAAGGATCTGGGGGTTTGGGTAGATCATGACTTAATAATAACAAGCAATGCCAAGCTGCATGATCTAAAGCTAGCATAATAAATTCTTGTATAAAAAGAGAAATAGACTGCAGAGATCAAGACATTATCCTGCCCCTGTACAAAGCATTGGTCAGACCACATCTGGAGTATGCAGTCCAGTTTTGGGCACCAATTCACAGAAAGGACATTGTGGAATTGGAGAAAGTGCAGAAAAGGGCAACTAAACTAATAAAAGATGGAATGGAGGAGCTCAGCTATGAGGAGAAATTAGCTGAACTGAATCTTTTCTCCCTTGAGAAGAGATGTATAGGGGGGGATTATTACTATACTTCTCAACTATTAACTTTAAAATCTTCATAAAGAACAAGGAGGCACTCTTGCATCTTGAGGAAAAGAAGTTTGATCCCCTGATAAGGAAGGGATCCTTCACTGTAAGGTCTGTGAAAATGTGGAATAGGCTCCCTGAGGAAGTCGTTTCAGCAACTACTATAGATTGCTTTAGGAAAAATCTGGATGCTTTTCTTGAAGCACCGAATATAACTGGGTATTCAAGATTTAAAGTAAAGATAACAGACTTTTGATCCGGGGAATATCCAATTGCCTCATAGAACCAGGAAAAATTTTGTTTTCCCCTGTTGGAGCAAATTGTACCAATGTTTTGTTACTCTTTTAAGTATCATTGCAAATTACAGTTTTTGCACCCATTGTATGGAGTTTTTTGCAAGGTCTACCACTATGGTTTTAAGGCCATGCATTGTTATGCACATGTAGTAACAAAAGGAGATACCTTCTTGCCCTTACTCTGCTTTCTCTTTCCTGGATTGTAATTATTTGTCAGTAACCAAAACTACCATGGAGCTTATTCGATCCTAAACTGTGTCTATAGTATAATTTACATGTTCTGTCTCAACTATTCCTGATGAATCAGATCACAAGCCTGTCAAACACATTGAGCTGAAGGTCTGTGAGACAACTGTAAATCTAAAACTGATTGTTATGTTATACTGTTTCACTGTGTACTCAATGCATTTGTTGTGGTGATTGGAATCATGGTGTATTTTATAAATAAATATGTGATCCCTTCTATTACTTAAAAAATTCTACAAACTTTGGGTATGCTTTGTCGTGGGTGGCATCACAAATTGATCTAAAGAAGGCCTTAATCACAATTTCTCTTTCGAAGTTTAAGAGTGATTCTGTTACTAGAATAAAAACTTAAAAATTACAGCTCACTGTAAAGAAAAGAAATAATGCTCTACCCGCACTGTTTCAGGGTTGCAGTGGCTGTAAAATCGCTTAGCTACCAACACTTTTGGGGTGACAAATTTTTCTTTTGTTGATTGCTACAGCAGGTGAAAAACCTTTAGTTCTGAGGCAATTTATAGGAAAGGCTCAAAACTCCCCATTGTAATATATCAGTTTGCCAAAACCCTCCAATGGATTCTCTTTACAATTGAAAAAGGTAAAGAACTAGAGTTTTTTTGCAATTTTACATGTATTTATCATTAAAATGTGAAACAAACAATATATTCTCTAGACAGAGCTCAACTGGACCTAAACAGCATAGAACTATGATTCAGCGAAAAAACACAAATTCAAATGAAATAAGATTGTCTATTTTCCCAACATGTTTTGCCATAAGGCTTCCTCAGGGGATCACAGAGACTTTGGGCTGAGAGGTCAATATTATAAAGATTCTGTTAGGATTCTATAACTATTTTTCCTTATACAAACAAGGTGCCTAGGGTTTATGTGAATTAATCACACATATGTGAAAAAATTAACTTGGTGATTGGCAATAAATGATATACATTCAGTCCGTTTGTGATCCATAGCCATAAAGTGATGTTAACAGAGAATAAATTAATCCTTTTTATGTATACAAAATTCCAATATACGAGTGTATATATATAGTAGCTGCTAGCTTAATAATAATTTTTAAACAAATTTTAATATGAACTTAAGGTCATGTGGGATCATAAGGACAACAGTTTGTGTATGAAACAGATGACTTCCACAAGGGCTTTGGGAAAGCCCTTTGAAGGGGGGGCTAGAGAGACCAACTCCCCAGTTGCTCCAGCTGTTCGCAGGAAAGAAGTATGCTGGCTTTTCAAAGAAGGGGGTGTAGATTTGGGGGCTTTTGCAGATTTTAACATTTTAACATGAAAGCTCTAACTGTGTGTGTGGGGGGGGGGGGCACATGGGGCTGCTGGCTGTGCAGTGGCAGTAAAAAGGATAGCCGGGTGACAGCGCTAGAAAAAGGGAGCATGCTCGAAAGTATGCAGCCTTTTCTAAGTAAGTACCCGGACACATAGGTAGCTAGGGTACTGGTATTGGTTGAGAGAAGGGTTTAGGATTCCTTGTAGTAATAAAGCTACCTTACTTGCTGAATGGGAGATACATTTGACTGGTACTAACATCCCCCTAGCAACGATTTCAAACTCAGTTTTAGTTTTGAGATTTTTGGTATCAGATATGAAACTCTTACATTCTAAAAAAATCCCATAATTTAATATTATACAATTCCAAAATAAAACATATTAAAACATAGAGCTTCTAGACAACAAATATACCACAATGTAATCCATAAGATAATGCATCTTATAAATTCTTAGAAAATATATATATTGCCTGCTTTGAATCCTTTGTCATTTACGCTTTTCATGGATAGGCTTCCTCAGAAGAACATATTTGCATATACATCAAATCCTCATTTTCACTGTTGGTTCAGAGGTTCGATAGACCTGTAGTGATAACCTATCAATAATAGGGTTTTAAAATTACACTTCTGAGCAAATTTTAAATAATCAATTTATTGGCACAAAGAAAGTGCTAATTGATATAGTAGTGGTGTCAAGGTTTTTAGGACCTTAGTAGGTATATGCAAACCACAGGAAGTAAGGTAAATGGTAAAAATAAAAGCAAAAAGTGGGGTTTTGAGGCAAATGGTATTGTAATTTTGATGGATTCTCCAAACACAATACAAGTTACAATACTAGAACAAAACTTAAGATATGGCTCTAGACATTACACAACAAATACATAATCTGATTGAGGGCCAGAATTTGTGTCTAACGTTCCAGTATCCACTAGGTAGGTGAACATTACACATATGTTTAACCGTCGTACCCGTTGCATTTTGCCCGGTTTAGGCTTCCTCAGGGGTAATCGCACGTTTGCAAAAGCATGTAATATACTGGAAGTAACAAACAATCGCAAACGTAAATAAATGTGTACAATTCAATGCAATAAAAGAGGGATAAATAAATAAAATACATAAAGCAAAATGAAATGCTACCAAGATATGTAAAATGAAAGTTTGGACATTTAGACCGCACCCGCAGCCTCTCCTAATTGGTATAATTAGGTTTGAAATTAGGTTTAGTATCAGCTCCCAGGGACCCCTGAGTACCCTCAAAATTTCACGTTTGTTCAACAATCGGTGTGGGAGATATGAAGGTTTATACATTGGGATAATAACAGCAGCAAAGACAGACACACCTCTAATGCTGCTATAGCTGCTGCTGGTGTAGGAAGGGTAGGATTATCTGACAGCACAAGGTGGGCAGCACTGCTGATCTCTGAGGTTTAAAGAACATGGCCACTCTCGGGGGGCTCAGACTGCAGCAAAACCCCATTAAAAAAAGATAGAAGATGCGCACGCAGACAGAGCAGAAACAGCTGACTGTGATGTCATTGTACACACCCAATCAGCTTGTAGTATGCATTCCTAAAGTAGGATTATCTTATAGGACACCAGCTTGTGGCAGGGGAGGACCCATTTTTCTGGACATCACTCGGGGGGATGATCGCATCCCCTTGAGTGGCATCTATTCCTAGTACATTCGCAGTAGCTACAGATTCAGACGCATGTGCACTATGAATAATTCAACGCCACCTCCTTGTGTTTAAAAGGTGGGACATGTATTCTCCCCTCCCATATGCTATACCAATTAGGAGAGGCTGTGGCTGCGGTCGTCTCCCTTTCTGACAGAGATTTCCTCCTATCAACCCTCTCCACACCAGGTACCTTGTTGCTTTACATCAAATTTCTATATATTGCTGTCTTCTAAGACACCTTTAGTTACAACTTTTATCATCTTATGATAAATCTTTAGTATAGTATATATTATCTTTATATATAGTATATATCCTTCTGTCCACCATACACCACTACTCATATTTGCCATCATCTAGTTTTCCATCTATATGCCTTATGTCATTGCAATCTCCCCTACCACCTTCTAATACTATTATCCTTTCACTTACCTCATATTTTCATCCTTTCACACATATAGATCATAATTATTTAAGATTTCTTATTGTCACATTTCTGGCGAGGCTTATCTGATTCTGCATATATCATTGTAGCGTGGAGTATGTAAGTTGAACATTTTCACATTCCTCAATATGTTTACCATATCTAATATGTTTTTTGATTAGGCCATGGTTTATTTTCTGGTAGCTGGTCAAAACATGTTGCTATTCAGCCCACCTTGTTATGTAGGATCTTAATCTGGCCCTCTATACATCCAAACTTTGATTTTAGTTATCTTGGCAAAATATTTTTTTTTTGCTCTATGTACTTTATCTTTTGCTGTTTTTAATTGTATGCATTTATTTACTCTTGCCATTGTTTATGGTATTTCCAGTATATTACATGCATTATCCAAACATGCGATTACCCCTGAGGAAGCCTATACCTGAAGAAGCCTATACCAGTTGAAGCGCATCAGGTACAACGGTTACACGTATGCGTAATGTTCACCTACCCAGTGGATACTAGACTGTTGGGCACAAATTCTGGACCACGAATCAGATATGTATTTGTTGTGTAATGTCTAGCGCCATGTTTTGTTCTTCAACTTGTATTGTGTTTTGGGAATCCATAAACAATACAATACCATTTGGCTCAAAACCCCACTGTTTGAGAAGAGGTATGGAAGGGGAGCTTTGCTGGCAAAAGTGGACTGCTTGTTGCCAGTGAGTGGGGATAGTTTGTACTTTTTGGGGTGTAAGTGGCAGGATCAGTACTTAGTAGACAGATGTCTGCCCATGGGATGCTCCATCTTCGGACCTTTCAGCTCATTTTTAGAATGGGTGGTAAGGGAATTGGCAGGGGTTGATTCAGTGCTGTACTATTTAGATGATTTTTTGTGCATGGGGCCGGTAGGTTCCCACATATGTGCCTTCTTGTTGGGTACTTTCAGATATGTGGCGAAGCATTTTGGGGTCCACCTGGCAGCAGGGAAAATGGACAATGGTTTTATCATTTATGGCCATAGAAATTGATGCAGAGGTATGGAATGTAGGTTGCTGGACAACAAAGTCAGAGAACTGTTACAGGAGGTGGGAGTGGCATGTCAATTTCGCAGGATGAAGTTTAGACAGCTGCAATCATTGTTGGGTAAGATGAATTTCGCCTGTAGGATCGTGCCTAGTTGGTTGGCAGCAGTGACGACCAGGGTGCGGGTACCATCAAATAATGTTTGGTTGACGCTGGGAGTTCAGGGGGGAAATAAGTGGTCTGGGGAAAGGACGAGGGGGGGGGGGGGGGTTGGGGGGAATACAATGTGAGGTTCCTATGGCGATTAGCTGGGGTGGCCTTTTTGTTTGAGTTAGAAAGAGGGTGGAAACGTAGAAAATAATTTATGGTAGAGCAGCTAATGAAGGGATGTAGAAGGGGTGTTTTAGGTCTGGATAGGAGATGCCCAGTGACTTTTGACCAGGAGGTTGTCATGGTACGCTGGATCGGTATCCCAGGAAAGTTGTAGGGAAGAATATTGCGGGAGGTTCACAGGTTTTCTAGGATGGACAGACCAATGGACATTTTGGTCAGTCATGCTAAAGGTAATGATCTTGAGGGCATTCAATAAGGGATCTGACAAAGTGGGACTTTTAGATTGCAAATTGCCTTCCTGCAGCTACTAATGGTGTGGTCAGATATTGTGGGTAGGACAAGTTGGTGGGGAGCCTAATTCGTGGAGACATTGTAGGCCAGGATAAAGGTTAATAGGGAAGTGGGCAGATTTGTGGTGTGAAATGGGGGATTAGTGGTAAGGCACTGGGATTTAGAGGAAGATTTGTGGCAATACTTAAGAGAAATGGATTGCATTGATTTTGATGAAAAAAGAAAATTTTCGCTCACTTCTCCAACACCTGTACAAAAATGTAAGGTACCTGGGTAGAAAGCTACAAACAGAAATATATATAAACATTATTGGAAGATTTACTACTTCCCTTGCATTAAACCGAAAATGATGAGGATATCATCCAACCAAAACACAGGAAGTAAGGGAAAATACTCCAGTGGTGACAATTTAGCACTTGTATTAGTAAAATGAGGAAATCTAGAATCTCGATCAGGTTTTTGTTGTTGTGTGTTTCCTCTTTGAATAGATTTCCTCACCATAGAAGGTGGTGGCAAATGTTCTCAAAGGAGTCCTGTAATGGGGACACAGACCACAAT
The DNA here is from genome assembly GCF_032062135.1 of Pyxicephalus adspersus. Classification (NCBI taxonomy): domain Eukaryota; kingdom Metazoa; phylum Chordata; class Amphibia; order Anura; family Pyxicephalidae; genus Pyxicephalus; species Pyxicephalus adspersus. Next base: position 21,330,611 of record NC_092863.1, on the reverse strand, counting down.
GAAATTTGACCCCCACTCCACTGAAGTTTTTCTTTTTGTATTTCAAATAGTGATAACTATAAAAGTTTGACACTGCATGTAATAAAAAAAATCTTTATGCTTTCTTGAATTTCCCATTGACTGGGATAATTTGTACATATTTCCTGTATTGGCACTAGCATGTGGTTGCCATATTCTGAGCTGCATATCCCCCCGTAGTGCATATCGGATGACAGAGACGGCTCCATCTTGGGCAGGTACAGATGCGTGTGCCAGCCTGGCTTTTACAGGACGCAGAATGAGGGTAACGTAACAATGTGTGCAAATATCTATGTGTTTCTGTATATACGTGTTGTATCAATCTATTAGTAAATATTGAATCACGTTATATATTTTTTGTGTATAAGTGTGCATGTGTAGATGTGCATGTCTGAATACACCAATGCATGATGTGCTTTTCCACAATAATTTGTATGCACCCTGCAGGATTAGATAATTTATATCCAGGGGTCACAGCCTGTCTGCGCTGTAGAAAAGGATGTGCCACTTGTGTGGATGACTCTCCTTGTATGGTGGAAGAAGACTGGACCCTTCGTGTTACTGTACTTTCATTTCAAGCCACTGGGATGCTGGGAGTCTTATTGAGTATGCTTGTCTCCTACAACTTCCGGGAAAGCAAAGTAAGTTAATCTATAATAAAAAGAAAATTTCAGAATTGTCCCTAGCAGGACTGTGCTTCATACCTCAGGACCTTTGATATACCAGTCAAAACTTACAAGTTAAGTTATACATGTTTAAAAAGTGAAAAAAAATGAATTGTACATGTTTGAAAGTGCAATACTTGGAAGGGAAAATAATGTTCAAAATTAAAAGCATTTTGTGGGAATGCATGTAAAGGCAAAAAAAAAACTGTTATAGTTTTGGATAAAGTAGGGAAGTTACTTCCTTCTAGTTTGTATTGCTATCTGTGTCCCTTCTAGAGAGATTGACTCCATTGTTATTTCTTAGTAACCATTGTCCTAAAGACAGGAAATGAGGGAAAATCCAATATTTGTATTGTCATTATAGCAATAGCTTTTGGAAAATTCTCCAAAGTAACACCAGTTCTGGGACAACTCTAGAATGTATTTGTTTGCTTTATTAATATTATTATTATTATTATTATTATTAATAATAAACAGAATTTATATAGCGCCAACATATTATGCAGCGCTGTACATTAAATAGGGGTTGCAGACTAATATAGACAGTGATAGAGGAGGAGAGGACCCTGCCCCAAAGAGCTTACAATCAAAGTAGAGCTTTGGAGATACTTCACTTTATTCAATGTTATAGGACATAAAGAAAGGGGAGCACACAGCAACAAACAACTGATTAAGGTATACCAAAAAATATAATATTTTCTGCACCAACACTTCACCCTTGCCCTGAATTGATCTGTGTTGATTTCAGGCAATATAATAGCCTTTGTAAGCAATGTTTCATTCAGTAGTAAACATGAACAGTAGAAAAAAATGCTTACAACATAGGTTCATGAAAAATTACTTGTGAATTATATATTGACTGCAGTTTTAATGTAGTAAAAAAAGTCACCAATGAGCTGATTTCTGATTAACAGCATACTAGAACATTATCATCCTAAGTGTATAAGGAGTCTCTGCAGATTGGCATGGACAACTGGCAAAAGAAGAGATGGAGCAGCACTGCCTCTGCTTTGTTTAGCCTACTCACAATATGTAGTACATATAATTGCATAGTTAGTCAGGTTGAAAAGAGACATCAAGAAGACAATAGAAGTGCATTGAATTCAACCACTAGGGAAAAACCATACTAGAAACCAGCACGTCCCAAAAAAAATTGATGTCATTTCATAGTTGACCCAGAGGAAGCACAGTTCAATTTGCGCCAACAGGGGTAAAAATTAATTACTGATGACAATTGGATGTTACTGTTATTACTATTTTGTATTTTTGTAGCGCCAACATTTTACACAGTGCTTTACAAAGTTCACAGTCATGTCGCTAGCAGTCCCTCAAAGGGGCTCACAGATTAATGTCATCACCATAGTCATATGCCATTAACACAGTCTAAGGCCAATTTAAGGGGAAGCCAATTAAGCTAAATGAATGTTTTTGGAGTGGGGGAGGAAACCGGAGTACCGGGAGAAAACCCATGCAAACATGGGGAGAACATGCAAACTCCATTCAGATAACATCCTGAATTCAAACCTAGAACCTAGCACTGCAAAGGCCAGCATGCTAATCTCTGAGCCACTGTGCTGACTTGGTTCTCTGGATCAACAGCCTCTGCTGTCATTTCTTGAAAACTTCAATACAAAGGTAGCACATTCCACATTTTCACAGACCTTACTGTGAGGAATCCCTTCCTTATGCAGAGATTAAACTTCTTTTCTTCCAGAAGTAAAGAGTACCACCTTGTCCTTTCCATTGACCTTAAAGTGAATAATTGTGAAGTGAGTTCTCTATATGGACCATTTATATATTTATAAAGGGTGATCATATTTCCCCTTTAAGGGTACCTAAACTCAGAATTTTTACTTTTACATAAAAGGGTAGACAACCCTTTTATTACAAATAAAAATTTTCATCACCCAATCCCACCTCTGCGCAGTGCAAGATTGGGTAACGTAGATTGGGAAGAAAACTTGCCGATCTCACTGCGCAAGCGTCAGATCAGCAATTTTTTTTCTATAGACAGAGGACTCCTTTGTGCGCATGCCCAAGATGCTCGCAGCAAGATGCAGCAGGAAGAACACAGAAGAACAGAGGAAAAGATGTCGGTGGCCGGCCAAGGACAGATACCAGGACGACGAGGGACCCGATGGAAAAAAAATCCCCGAAGAATAGACTGATCTGCGGGAGAAAAGGTAAGTGTGATTTTTTGGGTTTTGGGTTTACTCCTGCTTTAACACCTCTTCTCAAGGGAGATTAGATTTAATTCTGCTAATTTCTATGAATAGCTGAGCTCTTCCAGTCCTCTGATTAATTTAGTTGCCCTTCTCTGCACTTTCTCCAGTTCAGCAGTTTTGTGAACTGGTGCTCAAAACTGCATTACATATTCTTGATGAGGTCTTACTAATGCTTTGGGCAGGATTTTACTAAGGCTAAGGGCAGGATTATGTCTGTTTCTGCAGTCTTTACCTCTTCTAGTACAAGAAAGTATTTTGCTATTAAGAACCATGATCTACCAAAACCCCCAAATCTTTTTCCATTTTTGACCCCCCCAAACGTACCCCTTTAGACTGTATGAATCATGTATGTTGTCAGTCCCCAAGTGCATAACTTTACATTTATTAATATTAAATGTAATTTGCCACTTTAATGCCCAAATAAACAGTGCATCCAGGTCTCATATATATATGAATCATTACCAATACTCTCTGGTTGCTGTCCTAAAGCCAGTTCATTTATTTTATGAAGTCCTTATTTCTACAGCATCCATGGAAGCAATAAAGTCAGAAATCATATGGTTCAAACAGCTGCCAGCAACCATAATTTGCTATTGCTACTGTGATTTTAGAAAACTCAATTTTCAGTAACATTTAGGTAGCTTCTGCCAGCGTTTCTAATCTTGCAGAGAATAGACTTTTAGAGTCATTGCTAATCAGAGCTGATCTTGCCATGATTGGAAAATTGTGGCAAAGTGGATCTTGCACAGCACCTCTTCAAAATGCTGCTTTTTAAGCTCCCTTTGGGATAGCCCTAATCACCTAAATTAGAGTGTCTTTGCATATACAAAAATCCCTATATCCCATAAATTGCATGCACCAGAGGACCCCCAAGTCTGTAGTGTCACCAAGGACAATATTCTCAATAATCAAATTCAATCAAACAGAACACCAAGATTTGGTGAGAAATTATTTTTATCTCCTCCTGTATTCTATCCTTTTCTTTTATTTTCCCTGAGCACTTCTGGTGCTTGTGCCTGAGGTCTACCACTAGGGGTTTGCACTGGGCATTTTTACTGGGGTCTGCATTTGGGGGCTAAAAAGAAAGGAAGGGAGCGTACTGGTTTCCAAAAGCCCCTTTAAAAAGGGGACCCCAAGATATTCCCCCTCTAGCCTGGGGAATGTGTACAGAGATATGTCTCACCCATTTTCAGAAAAAGAGTATTATGTCACGGAAATTATTTGTGATGGTTTATCTAGATACTGATAGGTAAAATTCGAAGTATACAAAGAGCCTTAACACAGAGACTATTATACAAAATAATGGTATAGTAAAAACAATGCAAAACACCCTGGAACAAATCTTCCCTGTGGATGCAGTCCAAACTCAAAAGCTGGCATTCATAGTGAGGCGCTTGAAAAATTCCATAAGAAATCTGTACTGTGATTTGCTTCCTTAGCCAGCATGGATTCCATAAAGTTTAAAGCATTTGATATAGTACCCATAGACGGTTAATGTGTAAGTCTTAGAATAAAGGGGGCTAAGAACATCATCGCATTGTCATCTTTGAAGATGGGTTTGCCAATTTACACTCCAAATACATGGACCATAAAAAGGTTTTGGAACATTTCAGGGATAAAAAATAGATTGCTGTTTCTGAATTAGAGGACATTGAAAATCACTTCCACAGAGCTAGCGTGCACATTTGGGATTGCCTGAGCATAATACTGACCTGCAGGCCACCTCCATCGCCCTCTTTCAGGAACTAACCCTTGATATTTCCATTGAGCAGGTGGAAATACAGAAAATTCACAGAGCTCTCCCTTTTAAGGACCTTCACATGATATTGGTAAACTTACAATTTCAAGAAGTTGCTTCAACAGTTGGCTAGGGAAAAACTGTCGGAGGGCTCTCTCTCCCCAGTCTTCACTTTTAATGTGTACTTTTAATACTTTTATTAGTCGCCCCTCCCCCATTTACTTTGTTCTCTTTACTGATGGATTTACGTTTATGAACAGCTGGGTTCCCTGACATTACTTCCCCTTTTTTTTTTGTTCCCTGTATGTAGCTCTTTAGTGGCTATTACAGTGCTTTATAATGTTGCAATTTGCCTTTGATCTTGTTCAGTCCTGTTTAGGTAAAGAGGGAAACACATTTCTAATGTGTTCTCCTATGTTTATTTTTTTTCAGATATTTATTTTGAATTTGCATACACTGTGGTACTGAAAGAATATACAGACATTGGGGGATCCCTCTCACGAATTCTGTATTAATACCAAGTTGTGTACTGAAAGCCCTTCTGAAGCTGTTGTCTTGTTGTCAGGTTAAGTGCAGACATAAATCTTTCCCTGGTTTTAAAGAAAAGCTTTGTCCTCTGCTATTTCTGTAGAAAGGTCTTGATCTACTCCAAACAGAAAATAAATTCTAGTTTGGTTAGGTTCAAATGCATGGTTGGCAGCATTGATGAGAGCAAGCACTGGAGAATTGTTTTCCTACCAAGAGCCAACTTAATTGGCGTCAATTGTCTAGCACAGAAACCCACCATTACCTATGATGCCTAGCAATGCCCAATCAGGTGAGTATAGAATGGAAGTGAGAAGATGAGCGTGCTTAGTTGACAACTTGTCTCTAACATTTTCGAATGACAATCCCAGCAGATATGAAACAGATCTGCCCCAGGGATGTTACATTTAAGACATTTGTTTTAATGTGGATAGACCCATGTGATAGGCTTTTGAAAGTGAGACATAACTCTGTTTAAAAAGTCTAAAAAACATTTCTCTAAAGTAGCAGCAGCAGGGATGGTTTTCCTAGAATATGTGTATGTTCTCAGCAATTGGGATATGAAAATGTAGGCACAGTAGCAACCAGGTTTGGGGTTATTTGCCAATGAATTTGATAGTAGCTCTTTATGTACATGCAAAGGGACTAAAGGATGATGGTGGAAGAATAGAGTTTGATTTTTGACCCGATTTTTGGCAATTATATTTATGATGCATGACAGAGAGGACATGGGATTAGATATAAAGAGTAGTATATCGTGAACGAAAGCGGATATTTTAAGCTCATGAGGTCCAATACTGAGCCCAGTAAATTAAGAAATGGCCCTAGGTATACACTAAGTAGAGGGCAATCATTGGGTTGGTGTAAAGAAATTTACCAAAATTCTTCAAAATGTAAGATTCAAACTCTCTCTTAGCTAGCAGAGAAAAAAAGAGAGTCAAGAATCAGAGCAAGCTGGGATGACTGCTTTCCAGGTTTTGCACAACAAAATGTGCATGTCGCAGAATATCATTCAGAACGTTTACCCAAGAGATGTGATTTGAAAGCCTGTGTGTCTGAAAGATAGGAGGGGATAGGCCAACCGAATGATATCTGGAGAGGGGTGGCGATTTGCAAGTGTAAGAAAGCGGAAGCATGGTCAGTGAGAAAAATAGGGTGATAACCCATTTTCCCTACCACAGGTAGTGGTGCATTAGTAATAATGTAAAAAGTAAAAAGAATCCAATGCATAATAAAGTTTTTATTTAAAAGAGGTAAAAGAGAGGAAAGTTGTCCAATAGCATGGAAGTTTGTCTTGGGAGAAGTGTCAAAAACAGATTAATAAAAATTGAAATCCTAAATTGGGAAACTGATCTTATATTAATAAAGCTAAATGCCCAAAAACATCCACATTTTAACTATTCAGAGCATAAATATTTGGGGCATGGCTAGGCAATGGAGGCATGAACAGTGTGTTTTAAGAGCTCTGTGGCTGCCAGGGCTAATTTTGTCAGTTATCACCGGTCATCTGGCCCCGTCGCTGCCTCCCACCCCATGCCCAAACAAATGAAGCCCAAGGGAGCGAGTAGGAGACCCAGCAGATCGGGTTTACTTAAGTTTTTCCCCATCGACTGCACCGAGACCACCGGACAGGCTCAGCCAAGATGGCGCTCACACATGGTTGGACCTCGCAGACAGACACTGCTGATCTTGCTCTGGAAAACACTTCTCACTTTTCACTTACCTGTGCTCCGGTGAACGCTAGCTGTCTTCATTATCTCCGGCCTCACCTCGGTTAACGGCTGCACCTGGGTTTCCTTTGAGCTCTTCTCCCTCGCACAAGACACCCCATGACATCTGGGAGCTTCTACTCTTCTACTTCTGCCGACTAAGGCAGACATGCAAACCTTAGTGACTCGCATAGAAGGCACCATGAGAAGAGAGATGGAAACCCTCCAGCAACATATTACTGGGATAGACCGCAGTGTCAATTCTGGAGACCGCATCCTGTATTGACTCCATAGAGGCCTCAAAAGAACAAGTAAGATCACTACTTCTAGTTCTGTGGGTGAAAGTCCAAGAGAACAGGGGACACCATAACAACTTGAGAATTAGGGCCACAGCACAGGCCATCTTTAATCTGGCTTTGGATAGATCAGTTGGTGATCACAGAGTTAGATCATGAACATAGAGTTGGTCCTAGAACGAGAAACCCTAGTGACCAATTACGGAATTGGTGCAAAGTTTGGCAAAAAAGCCATATTGATTTTGATGAAGCGCAGATTCAGCTATTCCCAAATGTGTCCAGCCAGACCTTGCATATGAGAAGGGTGCTGGGGCCTTTGCTGGATCTCACCATGCAGCCAATTATCGCTGGGGTCACCCATTCCAGTTGATTGTATCAGCACGCAATACTACTTTTGCTCTCCATACCCCAGATCAGCTGCCAGCCCTTTTTGAATTCCTTGGCTCCAATCCTTTTTCAATACCTAATTAGTTGGAATGCTTAGAGGATCAGATAAATGTACCTTTTAGACCTGGTGCACCCAGCGCTATTAGAAGTCGTATGAGACGGGGGCGTGGCTTTCCGGGAATGGCTGCATGAGACTGCAGCTCTTACAGGCACCGGGTTATTTCTCACCTAAATGGGCACCCAGCTACTCCAGGATGGGCAGAGTGATGCGGGCCAAGACGGGGAAGCTTCTCCCTACCCCATCACAGCGGCTCCCTACCTCTCAGCCCTCGATTAGGGCTTATATTCATGAAGCTCCAGCGGCCTCACAGGATTCCAACATGGCGCCGGCTCCTTCTCCTGCTCCTCTCATCCTCTCATCCTCTCATCCTCCCTCTCCTGCTCATCAGGGCTCTGATGACTCTTGGGGATCTGCTTCCCCCAGATTTAGCACTGAGGATTTTCCAGCCCTGGGCCCCACACTGTGGCACAGCTCCAGGAACGTCCAGTTCTGTAGTCCATAGATCAGTAGACCCCTCCAAGTCTTGCAAGAGAGGGTCTGTATAAATGAGTGATGAAATGGTTCCCCCCTGGCAACAATATTTTCATAAATTTCAATATTTGTGCTGCCCACCAAAGCAGACTTTCAACTACTGATATCAGAAGTGCAGGACAACTTCTGTGCAGAAATAGGGGTTCTGTGTACAGATTTACAGTCCCTGGCTGGGAGAGTAGGAGACCTGGATGAGGATTTACAACAGGCTAAGGGGGACATTGGCTCTCACCAATAGATCTTGGGACTATCACTTAAAATTAGGGATCTCTATCGCTATTGCCACTTGGAAGACATGGATAATAACATTTGTAGGAATAACATTAGAGTGCATGGTCTACCTGAGGCTATTCAAAATTCAGATTTGAAACTAGTGCTACAAGCCTTCTTTGACCACCTGTTAGGGCACCCCTCTTCACATGATGTTGGCATTACCATGGCATATCGGACCTCAAGGCAACCCGCCTCGGCTGTGAGATTACGCGAGGTTCTATGCCACCTTGCGGATGCAGACTTGAAAGATGAAATAATGGCGGCAGCATGCAACATGCGCAACCTGGTTTTTGATGGGGCCCCTCTGCAGTTCTTTAAGGATTTATCCTGGCATACTCTACAACCACGACACCTCTTGCAACCGCTCCTTACCCTATTATGGGACAACTGCATTTTTAATGGCAATACTGTTAGTATTTTGTGGAGTATCTCAGGGACTGCTGTAGCCTGTTTTTGTGGTACTCAACCGTTATATTGATCTGCTGTTTTGCCTAGATCTAACGCTGACATGCTGAAATGTATTGTTATTTCCTCATTTACATTATACCCACTGTATTTTTCAGTTTATGTGCAGTAGTGCTTTTTATCCTTAAGTGGATATGGTACATTTGCCCTGCAGACCCTTGCTTTGCTGGGCGTGGTCGGGGATCTCCCACTGGGGCCATTTTTCCGCTTACCAGCTGGTGCTGACCGCAATGTTTATTGAGATTATTTTGGCTCGTTATGGAGGCCATTGGGCTTTATGTCCCTTTGGGAGTGTGGTGTACTCCCCAGGTACGATTGTTCCCTGGCCGCCTTGTAAGAGGCACGGGGACTGGCGGGTGCTGAACACCACCTGGTCGCTAACCAGCGACTGTTCCAGTTTGGTTTATTGTTTATGTTCTTGTATTTTTTCACTGTTCCTTCTTTACCCCTCTCTCCTTCATTTGTTTACTCAGGAGCCTATACCTACCCCCCTTTCTCCACTTACCTGGCAACATGGGAAGTCTTTGCTACATTCTTTTTGTAAAATACTTTAATGGCTACTAAAATTTTATCCTTCAATGTGCGGGAACTAAACTCTAACACTAAGAGTAAATTGGAGCTCAGAGATGTTAAACGCCAGTCTGCAGATGTTATATTTCTGCAAGAGATGCATTTTGACAGCACAGGTACCTTTAACTTTGTCTCTAAATATTACCCTGGTGCTCATATGGCTAACTATCCATCTAAAAAGCGTGCAGGGGTTGCAATTCTGATTAAAGAGTCCTAAATTCTTCCTCATACGTTCTATTACTGACCCAGAGGTACATTATTCTACATGGTACCCTACAAGGGGTCCATTTAACCATGTGAAACATTTATGCTCCTAATACGGGGCAGTTTAAGTTTCTCACTAAAACAGTCGCCCTTTTGGAAAATTTCATGCATACTTATTTGATTGTGGGTGGAGACAGTGGCCTTGAGCTCCCGCCTTAAAAGAGACTTGAACATGTAGCATGTCTTAACAGTAGAGGCACTACAGACTGCAGAGGAGAAGCTCTCTGATGGACCATCACTGGGCCTCCTACAGGAGGAGACTTTCCTCCGCTCCAAATTGAGGGCCCTGGAGCTAAGGAAGGTCAGCTGGATGATGCAGCATACTAGACAGCTTTATTACCACAAAGGCAACAAGGCAGTTACACTTCTGGCACACAAACTGAGAGATATACAATCTAGTTCCTAACCTATTGCCATTAAATCTGAGAAGGGGATATTAAGGTATGACTTGTCCAAAATAGCTTCCCGATTTGAACAATACTACCCCCAACTATATCACACGGTGCACCAGGCGCCCATTCTCCCATATTACTGTTATCCCCAAGCCGGGTAAGGATCCGATGGATTGTACTAACTACAGACCGATTAAGTTACTGAACTCGGATCCTAAAATTTACTCTAAGATTTTAGCAAACTGGCTCTCTAAATTGTTACTATTCCTTGTACACAGGGACCAAACGCGCTTTATCCCATACCGTCATGCCAGTGACAATACGATTAATTAATGTTATTGATATCCTCAACAAACACAAAACTCCTTCACTTGTCTTAAGTTTGGACGCGGAGAAGGAAATTCACAGGAACATTCTCTGAGTTACTTGGGAACTAAGATTACAGCTTCCCATACCCAACTGTACGCTAATAGTTTCCCCCCATTGTTTCAGAAGATATACAATTATTTGAATAAATGGAAAGGGCCCTCACTGTCGCTCTTAGGACGCATTGTGTCTGTGAAAATGCTCTGATCTGATGCTCTGATGCTCTTTCCCAAGCTTCTATATTTATTTGAAACTCTCCCAGTCCGGGTCCTGATTTTGACTTTGAAAAAGTTGCAGGCTGGTTTTCTGAATTTTTTTTGGGCACACAAGCGACAAAGATTATCCAGATCAGTGGTCTGTACACCCAAGGAATTGGGGGTTCTTGGGGTCCCAGACCTAGTTAAATAATATGTAGTAACTCACCTTCGCTACTTGTCCTCATGGACTATGTTATCCTCTCCCAGTGTATGCCGAGAGTTAGAGAAGCTGGGATTGCCCCACTTCACCCTAATGTGATGTTATAGAGTTCCTCCATGGTATTAACGGATAGAGACTTGCTTTCCTCGATGGTGTTTGCGAGGAATATATGGAGAGCGTATAAGACTAAGTATGGTATCTCCTCCCAAACCTCTATACTTACATCTATTATACACATCCCTTCGCTACCCGATAGTTTAACTAGAAATATGTGGCTTCCATGAAGGGAAAGGGGGCTGTTTCATCTTAGACATATTTTACACCCGGCGGAGAAAAGACTACTCTCCTTTCAGGAATTACAAGACAAATTTGACCTCCCAGAAACCTTCTTTTTTGCATACTTGCAGATACGGCATTATGTCCTCTCCCTTCAACAATCGCCCAAATTTACTACACTCACCCCTTTTGAAAGAATTTGTGCCACGGGTCCTTATGCCAAGGGACTTATTTCCTCCATTTATCACCACCTCTATGTGTTTGCACCGGGGGCTTCTGGCAAATTTGCCTTTATGGGCACCTGGGAAGCCATTTTGGGCCGTGACCTAGAAGGAGATGAGGGGTACAAGCTCTGGGAGGCTGAAAATAAAAGCTCCATATGCACACTTTACAAAGAAAACTTGTACATAATTTTGTTCCGGTGGTATCACACACTGGATATGCTGCACAGGCTGATTCCAGCCGCAGATCCTCTTTGCTGGAGGTGTGGAACCCAGCATGGGACACTGAAACACATTTTTTGGTTTGGTCCCACTATTTATAGCTTTTGGAATAGGGTTCATAAGCTAATCACAGAAGTGACCCTGCATCGGTTCTCCCTTGACCCACTCCACCATCTACTGGGATTGCCCTTCACGGGCCTCCCGAAACCCACATCCAAGCTTATCACACATATTTTGGTAGAGGTCCGTACTTTAATCCCGGCCAAATGGAAAACCTTACAGCCCCCCTCTTTGGAGGACCTTCATGCTTGTGTCCAGGAGGTCTCTGATGGAATATCTTACCGCTCTCCTCAAAAATAATGTTGCTAAGTTTGAACAGGTCTGAGAATCTTGGGATGCCTATTATGCCCATTTACAGGTTTAAAGTGTTGATTTGACTATGTGAGCTCATTATTAATCATCATTCTGCCCCCCCCCCCCTTTATTGTCCTGTCTATTGTCCTGTTTACACCCTACCTGTTTATTTTTATTTTTTGGTAATGTTTTGTGTATACTGGACATTCATCTTACTTTCTCACCATATGGGAATATACTGTTTGGTTTACATTTTGCTGCTATTTTTTAAATATGTTATTTGTATGATCCTATTTGATGTATTGTTAATTATCCGGTATACTGTGCACTATGTTTATGTTTATATCTTGTCGTTTCTCTGTTTGTTTCTGTTGTTGTTTATGAAAATTCATAATAAAATTTCAGTTTGAAAAAAAAAGAAGTCGTATGAGACCTGCCTCCCCACTAGTTGCCAAAGCCTCCAACTCCACAGTTTCAAAGGAGTTATGAGCTCCTTGATTGGAAGCCGGATGCTTCTCCATCTTTCTCTCATTTTCTCCGTTTTTTTTTTTCTTTTGAGTGCTGATCTGCCCTCTTACAAATTTTCCAACTGCTTTCACCACCTGCAAAAAGTTTTGCACATTTGACTGTGTCCTCCATCTAGTACAAGGCCCAGCGTTTTGTTTCTACTCGTTGGAACTTCCTCCTAATATGAACACCTGCCAAAGTCTTAGACCCTTAGTATTAGTATACTTTACCTACCAGTTGACAGTGTGTCTTTTTCTTGCAGCAGATCATTTGCAGTACTCTCAGTATGGGATGCCTCACTGGCCACAAGGCCCAACTTCCCTCCAGGATCGGTAATATATAGTTATACATCTCCCGTTTTTATCTTGCTCAGTTTTATGAGGTGCACTTTTCCTATATTGTGTAATGACACTCACATGATAGGTCAATGTTTTTGTGCGTGTGCTATGTAAGTACCACTGTCATGTTAGAAATACTCAGTCTTATGAAGTGCTTCATTTTTTTCTACACATAAGCGAATATCTGGCCAGGTCCATATCGTAGCACAATTGCTTGGTTTTAGTTATTAGTCAGTTTTATGAGGTACATTTTTTTCCCAGGCCTATTGATACTCTAAGACCAGGCCAATGTTTTGTTTTTTTGCATGGGTTCATTCTCCCATATAATCAAACTGCATATTGCTCAGTTCTATTTCTCAGAGGTGCTTTGTTATCTGTAAGTATTTTGCTTACATTATTGCCATGGCTGGTATTGCTCAGTTTTAAAGGAATAAAGGTACACCTATATGCCCTGATTATTGCCACCCTATTGGTGGATCAGCTTTTCCCTACATTTACATGTGATACGGTCACATTGTTACTTTGTTTAGATTTGCTCAGTTTTATTAGGTGCTCTACTTTGCCTTACCTACTGTTATCATTATGTTAGGCCGCTACTCAACTGCATCTATAAGCTCTATGGCCACAACACTGTTATGTTTAATATTATCCTGTCATAAATGGCGTGCTTTAGTTATATTGATGTATATTTAGTTATATTGAATATCTCTGTGATGTTTCTGAGCTGGGTTAATACCCTACCGTATGTGTCCCGTCAATGTCACTGATATACAGGTTTCAGCTCAGCTATATGAGGTACGTCTTTTTATCCCTACTTTTGACACCCTTATGGTGGGTCAACTCTCACATATATATGCATGTGATATGTTCTCAATGATACCACTTTTATGAGATGCATTTTTTCTTGTCTTACATTTCATTTCTCTCTGTTGGGTCCTTACTCTCACGTACTTAATGTTGTGGCCATATGTTTACCAGGCGTTATATGTGCCCTTGCTACATTTTACATTTCTTCTTTACACGGGTCCCCTCTTGCTCCTACCTGTTTCTGGAATGCCCAGGTGGCCGCGGTTAGGCCTCCTGTTCCATGAACCATTGTTTACACTTCCCCCACATAGGCTACTCACTCTCATTAAAAGATCCGAGATTTTGTACTGATTGTTGGTTAACTTTTTTCTCTTCTTTCAATTACCCACCCTCCCCGGCTTCCCTCCTTTTTTTTTATATTGCCCTCAAGTCCACAGGTATGTACACCCTAATTTTGTTAGCTCTATTTCCCAATGATGACAGCCCAATTCACCTTAATTAATGCCGGGGGCCTGAACTCCCCAACCAAAAGATCCATTTTGATTAAAAATCAACGCTGGTCCAAATGCCATGTCGCCTTCATTCAAAAGACACATTTTAACTATGATAAAATACCTAACTTGTGCAACAGGCAGTTTAAATTAAGCTACCACAGTTCTTCTCCTGATTCTAAAACCGAGGGTGTATGCATCCTTCTGGAAAATCTATCCCATGGTCCCTCCTCTCTTTGAAATCTGACCCAGAAGGTAGATTCCGTATAGTTTAAGGGAAAATAATGTCTTGGTTGTTTACACTTGTAAACGTTTACCTACCAAATACCAATCGGATTTCCTTATTGGAAGGAGTGCTAAAGTTGTTGGAGGATACTGATCTTGGCACTGTCATTTTTGGCGAAGATTTCAACCTGAAACTCAGCCCACCACAA
>NC_092863.1:21305429-21314834 GCF_032062135.1 Pyxicephalus adspersus | reverse complement strand
AGAAACTCATAAAGCTTGTTGCTGAGTTACATCACCTGCAAACCAAACACAAATGGCAGCAATTGCCAGATACTGCAATTGACACCCTTATGGTGTGAGCAAATCAATGCACTGAACCGCGATAAGGCCAAATCACAATTACTTAAATGTAGACGATATTACTATGAACATGCCAAGCACTGTGGTAAGGTATTAGCATGCGCCCTCAAAGCTAAGCAAGCTTCAATGTACATACCAAGTATAAAGAATGACGTGGGGATTGCGGTACATACAAACTCTGATATAGCACAATCTTTTCATATGTTTTATAGTCGCCTTTTTTAATATTTTTATAGAATCTGATGCCATAAGCATGGACTCCAGAAGGACCAAAATTGTAGATTATCTTAACGAATCTGGCCTCCCCAACAGCTCTTCTGAAGTAGTTGAACTGCTAGATAAACCCATCACTTTGGATAAATTGCAATTAGCAATCTTGAGGGCTGTGTCTGGTAAAGCTCCAGGCCCTGATAGGCATATACATTAGCGTACTACAAAAAATACTTGGGTATTCTTGGCCCTAACATGGTAGATATCTTTAATGAAATAGCACAAGGCCATCAACCCACCCAGATACCCTTTCAGCTCACATCTCTATAATTTTGAAACCAAAGACTCGCTCTTTAATGGTGATTTGAAATTATTTGTGGCATATTCGTTCACAGTCTAGCTCCTATCAGCATTTTTCATCCAGAACAACGTTTGTTCCTCCCTACTCAAGAGGCCAAGGACAATACTATACATACACTTAACTGAATTGACTATGCTTGGTCTTGTAACATCCAGCTCATGCTCCTTTCCACAGAGGCGGAAAAGCCGTTGGACAGGGTGGACTGGTCAGGGAAGGGGAGGAGAGAATAGAAGGCTTTTGAATTGGCACTTAGTTACATTGCCTAAAAAAATGCAAACTTTATTATAATGGTATAAAACCAGATGAAACAAAAATTGTTCAGTTGTATCTAAAGAAATTCTACATTTACAAAAAACACCTTAAACAGAGATGGTCTGAATAACAATTATCTAATTACAATATGAGATCTCCTGACCCGACACGTTTCGCCCCTACAGGCTTTCTCAGGGGATTTGGAGAATAGTTGTGGACCACTGGAAAAACATATACAGCAAAAAGTGCATGTAAATCTTTATCAGTTAAACAAAGACCAGTTTGTGTATTATTACATCATTACTATAATTTTTTACATTTTTACACAAATGTCATCTTATTGATTCCTAAACCAAAGAATGGTATGGTGTAGTTAAGAAATTTGTTTCCACTTCACTTTAGTTATGCCTCAAATTGTTGTAAACATACACTTACATTTAGGTTTGACCTCTGACAATGGTTGATAGTGTAGGCAAGGAACGTTCAGCAACAATAAGCTTCTTAAAATCAAATGAGGTTAATTGTGTTCAGAGAAGCACCCTATATAATGAAAAATGATTGTATGAACTGAATATAATAATAGGTGCTAATTGGTACCAGATTGAAAATGCACACACACATCCAAATATTCTGTTTTTACACAAGGTCCCCTTGTTGGTATGAAATTCCTCCAACAAATGAAAATGACACCAGCAAAGATTCTTTAGGTGTGATATGACCTGGAGAGTGGACCTTCAAAAGTATAGCACTTACTAATTATTAGAGCACCCTATAGGGAAAAGACAAAAAAGATATTTGCACGTGTCGTGTGTTTATTTTGCTGGTATTATTCAAATAATACCAAAAGTTAGTGCTAAGGCAAGAACAATATTAAGTCACAAAAGTAATTATACTGGCATGACCTGAGAAATTTTAAATATTCATTACTACATTGTCCAGTTGTAAAAACTACATACCAGACCAACCCAAAGATTTTTAACTACATAGTAATATTATGTATCCTCTTAGATAAGCTGGAACATCAAAAAGACATTAGTACTTACTTTTAAGGATGAGAGAGTAGAGCCAGGATGCAGCAAACCTGAACAGAAAAGAAGACCGCATCCAGGCTTCTCCTCTTATCTATCCTAGATTAGCACAGCTGTATGTCATAACGTTGGCTGCTTAGTGTCAGCCAGCGCCTGAAGAAGATCGTGGTTCCATGAGAATGAATGCATCTCGGGAGATTTGGAAGGTATGGGCAAAGTTAAACAAGGAGGGAGATGACACCAGCTTCCGCCCTCATCCCCCTTCTTGAAACCTGAAGGACTGGTTATTTCATGCTGATTGTGTTTTGTATATGCGAATATGGGCAAAAAAGTAGGGAAGACAGCGCCGGTGACTTCTGCCCTTTCTCTCTTCTCTCACATAGCTCTATTTATGTGGTCAAAAAATCATCATCTTGCTGCCAATGAGCCCTGAGCAAATATTAAAATTGATGTCCTGATTTATACACAGATTCTAATAATTTTCTTGATAATTTTCTAAATTGAAATCGTAATTATTCCTAGCTCTTATGTTTCTTGATTGTTAAAATAGTCTTATCAGAAATTCATTGATTATGGTAGCCATGCATCTCACTGGGAGAAAGAGCTCTCCGTATGTACGGGTCCTGGGCACAGGAGTCCATAGGTTACAGTGTCCAAACGGAGGACGGTTGAGCGGTAGATGCCAGGTAACCAACAAAACCGTGCTATGGTGTCTTTTTAATAGAGAATGCCTCCCACCCCCCTTAGGTGCATGAGGGGTAATTGAGTAAATGAACGGTCTTTTATACTGAGAGTTGTAAACCACACTCAAAGGGCATCTTAAAATCCTTCAGGATCTTTTGGAAGAAAACAAAGAAATTGAGACATTTGGATCCCCAGTATGAAAACATACCACAGAGAAACACTTAGGGTCAAAACACTTCAATGTACATCTGGCAAATTGCACCTTCTGTACAGAAATATGCCTTGTCAACAGTGGATCTGACAATAAATCTAGTGAATAAGAAGGGTGGTAATGCTGTGCTTTAGAAAAACTATACCCTTGTTAGTGCTTAAAAAAGCCCTACAGATAACACTTGTTAAGTAGGGAGACAATCACACAGTCATAAGGTCTGCTATGCTACCAGGAGACAAATATACACAAGCAAGTTTACTAGGGCCAGTTTACTAGCATCACAGAAAACTTGGGAGAAAATGAAGTCACCTGCATTGACAAGGTGCTCATGACGCCCTTGGTAGCAAGGCTGCCCCTCTTCAGGATCCTGCAGAACCTTAGGAGAAAACCTGATGCAGTTGCAGCCAAAAGACAGAGTATGACATACAGTATATTATATTAACATTTCGTTGTATTGGACTTAAAACTGCTATTTTGTATTGAATCCAATACAAAATTTTTTGAATTTCCCGCCAATATGCCCGCCTGCACCGACGCATGTACCAAAGTCACCGGGAAACCCCCCAGATCTCGTCTCTGCACTTTGCGGCTGGAGATCGAAGGAGCAGGACGTGTCCCCAGGACCTCTTACCGACAGAGCAAGATAAGTGTTTTTTTTTTAGGTAAAAGCGACCCCGAGTGTGACTCGGGATTACCTTTTTTTGTATGTAAAACCCACCCCGAGTCACACTTGGGGATACCGCTAGGGGGCTTAATAGCCAAAAAAAAGAATGATTTAAATATACCCATTCCCCACAATTTACAATTTCTCTTCATAAGGATATGGATATGTCCCTACATTCACTAATATTGCATATATTTGACCTCACTCTAAATTGTTACACTCTTCATAACAAAGCAGGGGCTTACCTTGCATGTAAGTCCTGTATACCTTCCATCATCGACCCCACTAATAACCAACATTATTGTAGCCCTGAGGGAATAGCTAATGCATTACGCAACTACTTCGATTTGCTTTATAATCTACAATTAGATAGTGAGTCTGCTCAATCCTCCCTTGCAACTGTAACTTATTTCCTAAATTGTGTTAACCTACCTACCATCTTTCTTTGTCAGTTGGAATGTCTTTCCACTCCACTTTCTGTAACAGAGATCATTGAAGTAATTAATTCCTTACCAAAACAAAAGTCTCCAGGTTTGGATGTTTTTTTCTGATTACTACAATCAATAGCAACATGTTTTGGCACCCCACCAGGTAGATATCTTTCAATTCGAAATGCTCAAGGATATTTTAGTCACAATCCCAAAATTAGGGGAAAAAGTCTCTCTTCTCAATTCTGATAAAGTTTTGACAGTCAGGCTTTTAAATGATCCCTGTTGGCACCTAACATTCACTTAATATAATGAGATATGCTGAACTACATAAAACAACCTTCTATGCTCCTTTCTTTGGAAGCAGAGAAGACATTTGGCAGGGTGCATTTGGGGTTATTTGTCCTCCACACTTGAGAAGTTTGGATATCAACGTTGGATTAAAATGACCATTATGTCACTCTATACATCTCATTCTACTTTTACAATAACTAATAGGGCCCATCATGGGTGTCCTTTGTCGCCAATGATATTTGCTCTTCCTAATAAACCTCAATAGAGATAATACACACAGACTCTAAAATTCATGGTCTAACTATTGGTAATAGAGCCTCCCTCCAAAAACTATTGTAGTAACTTCCCTCTACCCTGCAAGAAAATGTGCTGCCAGGAAAGGAAATGTTTTTTATTTTCTTGGCATTCCTCCTGACAGCACAAAGCAGATAAACAACAAGCATACCATTAACCACCTAGCCGTTATGAAGGTCGGGCAAAAAAAAATGGCTAGGATGGTTAAGCCCGTATTTTTGTCACATTCCTACCTCCATGGTCCTGCTGTGCACATCCAGCGTCGTTTTCCTATTCCAGCGTCGTTTTCCTATTCCAGCGTCGTCCTCCGTCCAGCGTTGTCCGTCGATCTCCCTCTCCAGCGTCGGGTGCCAGCGGGACCGGTAAGATGCACAAATTACTCTTTAGAAAGAGGCACCTGCCAAATGGGCTAAAGCCCCGGCTGTCATACCCAACCTATAAAGCTGAATGAATGTTTGGAAACTTCTAACTGGTTGTTTACAGTTTTTACCTTTTGCAAATGAAGCCCATAAGGTTGCTCCTTCCGTAGTCGAACCTGTCTTGACTTTTCCGCAATAAAACCTAACCCTCATGATGTAAGCGTACCACTTGGTGTTTAAAATCCAGGGTGCAAAAACTGTCAGAGATACAGCTGTACTCCATACAGGACTGCCAGGGAGGCTGACTAGAATATCCACATGTTCTCTGTAAGTGAAAGGAGAAAACCTTCCTCCTGTTCACAAGATCCTTAAGAAAATAAGGATCTCAATGCTGAGGAAATACCTCCCAGGTGCAGTGATACCCAGAATACACCTTAAACAAGACACTCAATGATTGAAACATTTACATTTGCCAAGAGGGTGCATAGCTCTAAAACCTTTCATCAAGGTACCAGTAGTCGAAAAAATCATCTACCAAGTCCATTTCTTATTGAACAGACCTCAGCTGCATGAAAAGAGGGCTCCCTGAGAACATGCAGAACCAGAGGCAAATCCTATGCTGGAACGAAAGACTTTACTAAAGCCTTCAACTTCATTACTGCTTTAAAGAACTGCCACAGCAAAGATGTTCTATCCACTTTGTGGTTGTGGGGGCTGACACTTAGACATAAACAAGTTAAATCTAAGTTCCTTGTCCAAATCTGAATGCAGAAAATTCTGGGACCTGTGCTGGTGATGGATTACCAAAAAGAAAACTCTAGATTCTGCTATTAGAAAAAAAAACATTTTATATATATTTTGACATCTATTTAGAGGTGTTTGCAAGCTTTGAGCACCATATCTGCCACCACAAAGAAAAGCCAGATGCAAGGAACCTTTGCCATTCAACAAGTAGGCATTCATTCTCAGGCAGTCAGTGATAGAATGCTGTTACTGGCCCCGGAAAAATTGTCTTGGCAAGAAAGAATAAATGAAGGAGCTAGCATCATTAGAGTTAACAACTTTCCAAACCCAGACAATGGGAAAGAACTGGTATTGCTTTCTTTGAATCCTTCCTATTTTAATAGGACTCTCAAGATCAGTGATTCTAGTTCCCACTTCCTGGTGAAAGGGTCATGGACTGGTGTTCGCTGGACTGATTGAAGGATACTTGGGCAGGGACTGCCTCCTTTTTCTGTCAGCTTCTCCCCTCCTCTTCACAGTGTCGGCTGGTCAGAATTATCTTCTTGTGACTCTCCAACTTGGTTTTGAATTTCGTCCGAAAAAGTACCTTTATTTAAGTAATGAAAAAGACTGACATCATGATTCCACAGCAGGGCTATCACTGAAACATACATTGTGCATGATTTATTAAGGCTTTCCAAGGCTGGAGAAGATACACTTTCATCAGTGAACTTGGGTGAAACAGCAAACCTGGAATGGATGTGGTCTAGGATTGGAAACATGCTAACAAACAGCAAATGACCTTTAAGAAATCAATTCCAGGTTTGCTGGATCCACCCAGGTTCAATGATGAAAGTGTATCCTTTCCAGCTTTAGAGAGTTTAAAATTTAAAGCAGGCCCATTATATTAAGCATGCATGGAGCTGTGGATAGACTAGGTGAACTGGAGATATTGTTTGAAAAATAGCAAAGAGGAAGAATGTCTCGTGGCATTCCAGACCAGCCTGTAAGCATTTTCTAGGTCTATTGAAATCATCCAGTGAATCCTAGTGTGAACAAAGGAATTTAAATCTTTAAACTCCAGAACTGACATAAACCTATCGGATGCCTTTGTACAATGAAACATTTGGAATAGAATCCTCTTTTTTGCTCTTCCTACTGAAAGCAGCACAACTCCCTGAATCTGCACCATTCCATGTACATAAGATACCGTACCAGGATCTTTGAGAGCCTTACAAAAATCTAGTAACCATGTGACATGACTAAAAAAACCTAGGGGTGTCACTATGCTTTTCCAAATGCTGGAAAACTTAGACAATCTTGATGATGATCTTTGATGTTCGGATGAATACACCTTCAGAAGGCTTTACTTAGCCTTTTTGCAGACTATCCACCCCTAACCTTGAGTTTCTGCATATATGATCTTTGGGCTTTCTTGAAGGACAGCCCACTTCTTTCTACTGAATAGCCTCTCTAAGGGTTTGAATAAAGAGAGCTGCCAAAGCCTAAATAAAATTAGAGCAAGCTGTCAGTCCCACTATCAAACTTCAAAGTTTCCATGGTCTTCAAAAGCTTTAGAATCCTCCAACAAATCTTCCTTCTTTACATGCAGCTCTCCTTAAAAGCTGTGAACATGTGTGCTGTTTGCATGCCTGCCAACAGATGGAGTGCATCTGCAGAACACTCTAGTCCTCTGAGGTAAAGGGGCAGTTGATAGAGAGTCATGTGACTTGGACCAGGAAGTGAGCAGGGACTTGGATCCTGAAGCAGAGTTGGTGCTGGCAGCAGGGGAGTGAGCCTAAAGGAGGCACAGATCCACTGGACATGTGGGGATCTGTGACACACAGAACGACTATCAAAAATTTGACACTAAATAGACCCCTTGGTTACAACCCTAAAAATGTACAGTTACATAGAACTCTCTTCATTACTTACCTTCTGTTTTCTGTTTCCTTCCCTTTCTTTACCTCCTCCCTTCCTTGCTAAGTCCTTACCCAATGTACTCTTTGATCTTTTGATATTTTATTACATTACATACATTTTAAACATTGTAAACTAGTCTTTTGTCAAAATATGATCCTTCAATAAAGAACTGATGAAACTAAATACTGAAGAGAATCAGTAGGGCTGTGGCAGGGATGGAGCATAAATGTGCACTGGTAAGATGTAGGCAGTCCTGGAGTAGAAAGCAGAGTAGTGCCAGTGGTAGTCTGTGAAAGGTTTACTCCTTTTGAGCTCAAATGATGTGATGATACCCTGTGTGCTGGTAATATATGCCCTTCTCATTTACCTAAAGTGAAATATAGTTAGGTCGATAAATATTTGGACAGAGACAACTTTTTTCTAATTTTGGTTCTTTACATTACCACAATTAATTTTAAATGAAACTGCTCAGATGCAGTTGAACTACAAACTTTCAGTTTTTTTCAGTGGGTTGAACAAAAAGACTTTCTTAAAAATGTGAGGAACTAAAGCCTTTTTTTAACACAATCACTTTTAACACAATCATCATTTCAGGGGCTTAAAAGTAATTAGACAAATTAAAAAGCTGAAAATAAAATGTTCATTTCTAATACTTGGTTTAAAACCCTTTGCTTGCATGACAGCCTGTAGTCTTGAACTCATGGACATCACCAGATGCTGGGTTTCCTCCTTTGTAATGGTATGCCAGGCCTTTACTGCAGGGGCTTTCAGTTACTGTTTGTTTGTGGGCATTTCTGTCTGAAGTTTAGTCTTCAACAAGTGAAATGCATGCTCAATTGGGTTCAGATCAAGTGACTGACTTGGCCATTCAAGAACATTCGACTTCTTTGCTTTAATAAACTCCTGGGTTGCTTTGGCTGTATCTTTTGGGTCATTGTTCATCTGTATTATGAAACACCTCCCAATCAATTTGACTGCATTTAGTTGGATTTGAGCAGACATGTCTCTGAACACCTCAAAATTAATTTGGCTGCTTCTGTCCTGTGTCACATCATCGATAAACACAAGTGTCCCAGTGCCACTGGCAGCCATGAACGGCTAAGCCATCACACTGCCTCCGCCATGTATTACAGATAATGTGGTATGCTTTGGATCATGAGCTGTTCCACACCTTCTCCATACTTTTTTCTTGTTAAAGTTGTGGTAAAAGTTGATCTTGGTTTCATCTGTCCAAAGAATGTTTTTCCAGAACTGTGCTGGCTTTTTTAAATGTTTTGAGAAAAGTCCAATCTAGCCTTTCTATTCTTGAGGCTTATGAGTGCCTTGGTCTGTATTTACTTTCATGCAGTCTTCTCTTTATGATAGACTTGGATATCGATACTCCTACTTCCTGGAGAGTGTTGTTCACTTGGTTGGCTGTTGTGAAGGGGTTTCTCTTCACCATGGAAATGATTCTGCGATCATCCACCACTGTTGTCTTTTTTGTCCAGGGAATAGGGGAGACAGATTCATTGACCTTTCCTGTCTCCTCTGGGCTGGATGGTGGGATAGAAGCCATGGAAACCTTATGCTGGCAAATTCATTTCTGGAGTTCTCTTAGATTTCAATGCCATTTGGTCTCTGAGAAACAGGCTGGGTTTGGGAGTGTCAATGCTGCATCAAGAATAAAAGTCCCAATCTCTTGTGTCATTCCACAGAAGTTTCTGAACCTAGAAACTAGATATAGGGTGTGGACCCCCTGTTGCAATGTAAAGATCCCGCTGGTGCTCAGGGGCTGTGCAGTATTTTAGCTTCACCCAATCACACACACACGCTCAGTCCTTGCCTCCTTTGGAGGAACAGTAGATTTCATCACATTCTGTATTCACTTACTTA
>NC_092863.1:21290095-21304811 GCF_032062135.1 Pyxicephalus adspersus | reverse complement strand
AACAAAGGAATTGCCCATGAAATAGCCTTTGAGTCAATTGTCTAATTACTTTTCAGCCCCTGAAATGAAGTGATTGTGTAAATAAAAGGCTTCAGTTCCTCACATTTTTATGCAAACTTTTTGTTCAACCCACTGATCTAAAGCGGAAAGTCTGCAATTCAACTGCATCTGAGTTGTTTCATATAAAATAAATTGTGCTAATGTACAGAACCAAAATTAGAAAAAAGTTGTCTCTGTCCAAATATTTATAGACCTAACTGTATGTGCTTAACTGGGAGAAAGAATTTGGGTTTCCTTTTGAAGATCTGGTTTAGCAACAAACCTGGTCATGCTCCATGGATGTATCTGCACTAGAAACAAAATTTAAGCTCATGTTCGTTTGGAACCATGTGCCAAACCACTTGGCTGCGATGGCTTGGCATCTTGCCTTACTGTTTCTGGGGCTGCACACATTTGGGTATTTTCCTGCATATGCAGTGGCTTTAGAAAGAATTCAAACCCCCTTCCCTTTTTTCAACTTTGGTATTTTGCATCCCAATGCAACAATCATTAAAAAAAAATTCAATAATCCACACTCGGTGTCCAATATTGATAAGTGAAAACAGAAGAAAAAAGGGAAATTTGATATTTACAGAAATATTCAGACCCTTTATTTAGTATTAGTTTAAGCTCCTTTGGCAGCAATTACAGCCTTGAGCCTTTTTGGGTGTAATGCAGCAAGCTTTGCACACTCGGATACGAGGGCTTATCTGCCATTCTTCTTTACACATCCTCTCTAGCTCAGTCACTGTCGGTGGACAGGTTTCTCCAGAATTGTTCAATAAGGTTCAAGTCAGAGCCATTGCTGGACCACTCAGGGACATTCACAAAGTTGCCCCTAAGCCACTGCTGTGTTGTTACTGCTTTGTGATTTGGGTAATTGTCATGTTGGCCCAGTCTGAGGTCCTGAGCACTGCGGAACAGGTTTTCTTTGAAGATATCTCTGTACTTTGCTTCATTCAGCTTTCGCTCAACCATGACCAGTCTTGCATTTTCTGCTGCTGAAAAGACACCCCACAGCATGATGCTGCCAGCACTTACTTCCCTGTTGGGATGGTATTAGGCAAATGAGTGGTGCCTGGTTTCCTGCAGACATAACGTTCCTCACAGTCTGAGAGTCCTTTAGGTGTATTTTGCAAATTCCAAATGGGCTTTCATGTGTTTTACACTGAAGAGAGGTGTGGTGTGGTGGATACAGTTTAATTTAAAAGGAGCAACTTTCAGTTTCAATGGGGAGTTAACCCCCTTAGCGGAAATCCTGAGTGTGACTCGGGGTGGAGTTTAGCTGCAAAAAGCGGTAATCCCGAGTCACACTCAGGATTTCCGCTAAGGGGGTTAACTCCCCATTGAAACTGAAAGTTGCTCCTTTTAAATTAAACTGTATCCACCACACCACACCTCTCTTCAGTGTAAAACACATGAAAGCCCATTTGGAATTTGCAAAATACACTTGGGGTCGCTTTTAAGTAAAAAAAAAAAAAAAAACACTTACCTTGCTCCGTCGCTGTCCCCTGGTATCCTGCTGGTCCCCGCAGGTCCTGGGGACACTTCCTGCTCCTCCCATCTCCAGCCGTGAAGTACAGAGACGAGATCTACGGGGTTTCCCGGTGACGTCGGTACATGCATCGTCCCGGGCGGGAGGATTGGCAGGAAATTCAAATAATTTTGTAATGGATTCAATACAAAATAGCTGTATTGAGTCCAATACAAAGAAATATTCATATAATATAAATATAATTATATTATATATATTATATATATGATACTATACAGTTACATTACATGTTTAAATATTTTTTAAATTTATTTTTTAACAGATTTTTGTGTTTTGTTATTTAAAGTTTATTAATAAATTTATTAAATATCAGTGAGTTATGCCTAAGAATTACAGCCTACAATGAAAAATAAATTTCCATTTCTATTCAAAAATGTACCACTTTTTGCATAAAAATTTGGACGTAATTAGACCGCTAGGGAGGTTAAAGATTGCAGTAGAAGCAGGTTGCAGATCTTTCTACTCAGTTGTTTCTAATTGTAATATTATGGTGACTTCTGTTTTCCGGGCTATCTTTATGTGTAAGTAATTGTTGGAAGGAAGTATGTTCATTCAGGATGTACGTCTGTTAAATAACAGCTGTAAGGTCCTCTGTGACCTTTTTTACTTCCTTCATTCAATCACTCATATCCTTTCCTAACGTTGCTATTTCTGAGGACGCTGTGTATTCTAGGTTTCCAACAGGCCTTCTAATTCCCTCAGTGGGGAGAATCTATACATATTCACTACTTTCCCGTAGCATTTTTTGTCCAGGAGATAGGAGAGACAGACTCATTGACCTTTCCTGTCTCCTCTGGGCTGGATGTTGGGATAGAAGCCATGGAAACCTTATGCTGACAAATTCATTTCTGGAGTTCTCTTAGATTTCAATGCCATTTGGTCTCTGAGAAACAGGCTGGGTTCTGGAGTGTCAATGCTGCATCGAGAATAAAAGTCCCAATCTCTTGTCATTCCACAGAAGTTTCTAAACCTAGAAACTAGATCTAGGGTGTGGACCCCCTGTTGCAATGTAAAGATTCTGCTGGTGCTCAGGGGCTGTGCAGTATTTTAGCTTCACCCAATCACACACACACACGCTCAGTCCTTGCCTCCTTTGGAGGAACAGTAGATTTCATCACATTCTGTATTCACTTACTTAGAAATTTACTAGATTCATGTACTGTATTCAGATTAGTCATCTGTACCTAACATCTGTACCTATAGTAGTGGGTGTGTCAGTTTACAGACACTGCTATCTCTGTGTTTTATCACCAGGCTACCTCTCTGATGTGTGGCAGTAGGTGTTTTCTTGGTTCTACCCTGGCCTCTGCATAGGCACATTATTATGGTCAGCACCTGCTGCTCAGTTAAGTCTGATTTCAGCAGATTCTTACCTCAAAAACTGGAAAATATTCCAAATGTTCACATATCTTTTTCATCAGGAAAATTATTGTGTTTAAGCAATTTATTTACTAAAGTAATAATGATGTAAAATGTTCTGTGTGTTGTTACATAAGATTTACCTTTTGTAGAGCACATTTTTGCACATTTCCATGTAATTTAAAGGACTAATAACATTTTATGACATATGGTAATTGTCATTTGCAATCTGGATGAAGTCAGGTCCCAAATTTCCTTAAGCAAGCCACTGCTGATAACAATGAGTACAATGCTTTTCAGGGTCTTTTGATTTATATTAACTCACAATAATATATAAACCAAAGTTTAGCCAATAATTTATAAACCCAAGTCTGAATTGTCAAAAGATTGCCTGATGGTGAAATTTTACATCTACACCTTGTCTCTTCCTGTCTAGAGAATTCGGGCCTCAGGTCTTATTCTCCTGGAGACAATTCTCATTGGGTCACTGCTTCTCTACTTTCCAGTGAGTTAAATCAGAGGTATTTTTTCACTTGTATAGCAAAAATGTTGTACAGTAGTGTCATATTATATTTTTGTTTGTTTCAGGTATTCATTGTGTATTTTAAACCTGGTGTTTTTCGTTGCATTGCCCTTCGCTGGGTCAGAGTGCTTGGCTTTTGCATAGTATATGGAACCATTGTGCTTAAACTTTACAGGTGAGTGCTGTTGACTGTACTGCTGTAAATTAATATAGATTAGGTCTCACTGGAAAGAGGCTTACACAACCAGGTACATAACCACAGATTGTATGATAAAAACTGTTACCAAACAATATATCAGTCATGTTAATGTTAATCAATAAAAAAAAACAATCAAATGAGTTTATATGACCAAAAAACGCAATCCTTGAGGAACATGAGGATCTTAGTATCAGTTTTCAAACATATAAGAGAGGTAGAAATTTCAGCAGATCCTGCATCAGTCCACCATCTGCTACATCCATATGTGTACATATTGCTAGAAGTAGTATTTTAACTTTAATTTGTAGCAGCTCTGTTATGTCTGCCATGCTCAATACCCAGATATTTTACACCTATTACCAATACCAATACCAGATATTTTATACCTACTACAAATAAATATATATATATATATATATATATATATATATATATATATATATATATATAAAGACCTTATAGCCTGAGAAGTGTTCTGATGTTCATCCTCAGATATGGGTCTTAAATCGTGTTTATAACTTTCATGTAATAAAATTTTAAACATACCTTTTTCATCTTTTTTGACAGAGTGATGAAAATTTTCCTTTCGAGAACTGCTCAGCGTATTCCTTACATGTCCAGTATGCGTCTCTTACGTATGTTAAGCGTTATAGTGATGGTTTGTATTTGGTTCCTTGTGGGATGGACAGTGGGAACAATGGAGAATGTGCAAAGAGGAGTGTCTGTGGTCATCAACTCACAAACGCAAGAAGGGCTTATGTTTTACACGTGTGATTATGACCGATGGGATTACATGATGGCTCTGGGTAAGATCTGGTCTGTTCATTTTTATCCACTTCCTTCATGTTATATGCTTATGTCTTAACCATGTTCTGTGTCTTTTTCCTAGCTGAGCTCTTGTTTTTGTGCTGGGGAAGTTACCTCTGTTATGGAGCTCGTACTGTGCCCTCTGCTTTCCATGAGCCACGTTACATGGGATTGGCAATACACAATGAGATGCTTGTATCTACTGCATTCCATATACTCAGGTGAGGTCAGAATACAACAATTTACACATATCTTTTTATGTAAGTATTGCAAGTTGAAACGTCAGGACTCAAAGTTAGTGTGAAGGAGATACTCTTTGTGGTCAGGTAAGAATAGTGTTTACTTAAAACAAAAATCTTTAAATGATTTCTAATATATATATCTAAATTCTGGTGGAGCTCTAAAAGAGAAAACCAACAGGTCTGGGTCTTTGTACATGGGATCAGTCTGGTATAAACCATTTTATAGGACTTTCTTCAGCAACCTCAAGCATGAAATTAGGTGTGCAAGTCACTGTTGTTAAATATTTTCTTCATTGTTAGATTTGTTATGGTGCCATCACTTCACCCAGATTGGACACTTCTTCTGTTCTTCATTCACACACATGGAACAGTCACAATGACACTCACCTTGCTGTTTCTACCCAAGGTAATTCATACATCTTTATAACCTCATATTGGTATGTAGTTTAGATTTTCCCACCAGGTTCTTGTAAACATTTGAATTAGTTCTTGCATGCAGGTGGTCCTCTACAGGAAGAGATAGCAGCCGAAGTGTATGAAGATGAGCTGGACTTGAGGCACTCCAGGTCAAATCTAAACAGCAGCATTACCTCTGCCTGGAGTGAGCACAGTCTGGACCCTGATGATATCAGAGTAAGGATTGAGACTGGAAGCACATATTAGAAAAAGCGTGAGGGAACTGTGTGCATATGTTTGTAATCTCGATAATACCTTGAAATGTAATAAATTAAATATGATTACCCAGTATGGGCAGAGCTTCATTATCAAAGGTAGCTGCACAACAGGATTTACTTCCTGTCACATACTTCTTAGATCACTTTCCCTAGCTGGTGTAGGTTCCATCATGTGAGATGAGAGGGCAGAATCAAAGGTGACACCAAGACAATGTTCCTGAGGGGAGGGACGAATAACAGTTTTATTAACAGTTAGAAATATGTCTGAGGGAGATTTGGAATTTGAGTTCTAGAAAGTAATGATTTCAGTTTTATCCAGGTTGAGTTTCAGAACTCTGTAAGCCATCCATTGCGAGATGGCTGAAGAGGCAGCATTCAACCTTAACCAGGACTGAGGGAGACAAGTCAGGGGTTGACAGATAGATTTGAGTGTCATCAGCATACAGATGGTACTGTAAACCAAAGGAGGTTATGAAACTACTGAGTAAGGGGGTCTACAGAGAAAAGAGCACTAGTTCAAGGACTGACCTTTGGGACACACCAACAGGAAGGAGAGTAGCTGAGGAGGAATAACTATTGAAAAAAATTTGAAAGGAGACATCAGACAGGTAGGAAGCAAACCAAGAGGAAGCATTGTCACTGATACTAACAGACTTCATGATTTGGATTAGAAGGGGGTGATCAACATATTAAAAGCAGATGAATGAGCTAGGATGAGAAGGGAAAAGTTGCTTTGAGACTTGTCTCTGAGGAGCTAATTTGCCACTTTAGTAAGGGCTGTTTCTATGGAATGAGCAGCTCTGAAGCCAGACTGGAGTGGGTCAAGGAGAGACATGGCATTCAGGTAGTCAGTGATTCTTATAGATAAGTTGCTCAAGAAGTTTGGAAACATATGAGAGAAGGAGGATAGGTCCAAAGCTAGAAGGTACGTAAGGGGCTAGTGACGGTTTCTTCAGGATAGGGAAAATAGTAGCATGTTTGAAAATGACGGGGTAGATACCAGTAGAAAGGAATAGGTAGAACTGTTGGGTTAGTGCGGGGGTCAGGGTGAAGGAGTGGGCACGGAGAAGATCAGTGTGAACTGGGTCAGGCAAACAGATAGTAGATGAAGATAATGAGAGAAGAGATGAGATTTCATTCAGAGTAACAAGGCTGAGGAAGGTTAGTGATGATGTACAGGTGGAAAGGGATATGATTGGAGTAGCACGGTGAGCTGACTCTGAGGAAAGGTGCTTCCTCCATTGCTAACATAAATAAACACAAATAGTGTGATAAATGGCAACCCTCCCTAGTACCATTTCTAAAATTCACATGATCTAATAAAGCAAAAAAAGTTTAATTTTTTCAATGGCATCAATATTAACTCCCAGCATTGTCTCAGTGGGTAGTTTCAGCAAGAAAGCCTTAAAACAGTGGCAGGCACTGTAAATAAAATATAATTAAAAATAGCAGGTTTACCTATCTAAACACCTTCTAGTGCAATTTTGCACTACTTTCCAGCCCTACTGCCCCAACCTCAATATCAGGGCTTGAAGAATTCACTGTAAGGTATGCACCACTCACAACCTGTTGCACTGTGCATGCTTGTGCTATATATTGTTTTCCGGACAGCTGAAATCTGGACACTGTGTTGTACTGTAATTTACATCAGAAGGAAAGTAGTTGAATGGGCACACTTTTGCTAACCTGTCAAAAAATTATATATATATAAATATATATATAAATCACTTTTTTGCATTCCTTTCTAGGATGAGCTGAAGAAGCTATATGCACAGCTGGAAGTCCATAAAACTAAGAAGATGACCTTAGACAATCCTCACCTGCAAAAGAAGCGCAGTTCACATCGGGGATTTGGGCGCTCTTTTATTAGAAGAATCACAGAGGTCCCAGACTCAGTTTCAAAGCAATGTGGACATGAAGAGCGTGATGGTTCACCAAGCTTAGCTAGTGGACAAAAGCGAAGACAGCAGGACAGTGGAAGCATTAAACTACGTGAGGAATCTCTGAGACAGAGAGTGCTGTCGTTACGGAAGTCGCATAGTACTTATGACCACATGCAAGAATCCAAGGATACTGGATATATGTCCCCACGTCTGGAAAGCTCATCCCGTGATGCATCCCTGCGTGATTCCCTAATGAGAAGGAATCTTGCAAGAAATGTGTCTCTACGCTTTTGTGGAGATTCACTTCATCAGCCCACCCTGGTCTGTAAATCTCTTAGTGCCCATAATCTGTTAGCAGATAAGAAGCCACTAGCTGTGCCTGCTGGAACTTTACAGAAGTCACATAGTATGATAGGAAGTTCCAGAGGAAAGGGCTCTTCAACAGACGTACCCACAGACAAGTTAAGAGAGGGAATCCACAACCCTTTATTTGGAGGAATTGTTGACAAAGAGGAAGTATGTCCATGGGAAGTGCAAGATCTCCCATTACTATCTGAAAGTCAGTCTCAAAAGCATGTTAGTTATGCACCTGGAAAATGTAGTAGTTTAGACAGTTCCCATGCATCAGGAAAGCAACGTGTTTCACGTGGAAAGAAAGGTGATATAGGAGAAAAACAGCTAAGTGTAGGCAGTGGTAATGAGCCTAAAAGTCCAAATGAAGTACATCAGAAATCTGAGCAATCAAATAAGGAAAACATGGGCTCATCACCTCCAACAAGTATTGATGGAATTATACCAAACACAGAAAGATTAGTGTCTAATAAAACAGGATTGGACATGACAGGTACAACAATAAAGAAACTACAGTCTGTAGAATCTGAAAGGCCACCTTATAAAAGTACACTAAAAAGTTTGGTTCTGGCAGTCCGAGCTTTTAAAGGTACAGTAGGGGTGAAAGATACCAAGGAAAAAGGATATACTGTGGAGGAAACAGAGGAAGCCACAAAACAGCAGCTTGGAAAGGTTTGTCCTTGGGAAGTGGGAACAAATTTAATTGAGGATAATAAACAAAAGCCTACTGCACTAAATTTACTAGACAATACTGACCCAGTTTGTACATCTCCACAACAGCAAATATGTTCTAAAAAGGAACATGAAGAGGAACAGTCTACTCCCAAAACTTCCAAACATGCTTGCCCAGTCAGATTAGATAAAATAAGTAAACTAAGGGAGACAGTATGCCCTTGGGAGAGCATGGATCATATGAAAAGTGTAAGTGAAATATGTCCATGGGACAGCACAGACAGTGAAGGCCCAGGTGGTCCCCTAAGTCAGTCAGAGAGTAACCTATCCTTTCAAAGTCTATCAGCAGATGGAAAAAAGTGTCAAACTGATCATGTTTGGGTAAATGAGGAAAAAAGGAAAGAGATTTGCCCATGGGAAACTGGTGAAGTGGAAGAAACGCATATGGAAGGTCTGAGCGGACATAACTTGGCTATGAAACTGGAAGTACTGAATAGACAAAGAGACACAGTGTGCCCATGGGAGAGTGAAGAGTCTGGAGGCTCTCCTGGCACTCTTAGCCAGTCACAAAGCAAGACATTTGACACATGCCCCATTCAGTCTAAAACATCTGACAGCTTGGATTTGGAATCTCGAAGGGGTGAGATCTGTCCCTGGGAAAGTTTGGACTCCGAAGAAACTCCGGCCACCTTGAGTCAGTCACAGAGCCACAGCTGGGAGACTACTAAGGGGGGAGAAACAACAACAATATTAGAGCCACCAAACCCAGCAAATCCATCTCGGTGCCCATTGTACAAATCCCAAAGTAAGCAGGATTCCTTGTGCAGCTGGGCAAGTGAAGATATTCGACCACTTACTAAAATTATAAGCAAAAGTGAGGGAGGTCTGTATACCTCAGAAACTAAAATGAGGCATGATAGTAGGCGTTGTCACTATTCACTTGTTGAGAAAACCAAGAGGTTTGCAGACCAAAAGGAGAGTAGCTCTGAACAGACACAGAATGCAAACAGACACAACATGGTGGCCGCCTCAGGGATCGAAAGCCCATACAAACTGACAGACCTGTGTCCATGGGAAGTGTAAAAAGAATCTCTAGATTTGCAAGATATCAAGGTCAAAGCCGTCAAAGCCATCAAAACTGATGCCCTTCCAAGAGACCTTTATTTATTACCTTTATACTAAACCGAATAGATCAAATGTCTAAACAGAGTGAAAAGTATATAATTGATAATAAAGAAAACCTTTAAAATACCTTTAAAATCTCTTCACATTGACTTTACTTATGCATCCCTTGTTTCTAGCTTTGTTATCTGCTGTTCCCATGGTTTCAGATATTGTATATAAATGTAATAATACACAATATGTTGCAAAGTCTCATTTGAGCTAGGCACCAAGCCTTTCCAGACACTTTTATCGCTTGTTGTAAATGTTGAAGTAATCTTCACCACCACTTCAGATATCGAGTGGATTTCTTCTGTTTCTCTGCAATGGGATACTTTAATATTTGTGACCCTAAAGCAGTGTTTCTCAAACAAGATGACATGGAACCCTAGGGTTCCTTGATCAATGCACAGTTTGTGACTCAAACGTCATTTTAATTGACACCAATTATCTTATTGATATTGATATTCTTTGCATTTGCCATCCAATTGTATAGTGTATGGCAAGCTTTAAGTGTCAATATATATTAGAGAATGGATATTGCTATTTGTTCTCCATTACCCAGGTAGTCCCTATGTAACATATCGACATATGGACGACTCCTAAATAGGAACGGGGCTTCCTTGCTCGCTCGTGTACAGGAGGGAGGCTTGATGGGGCGGAGAGGGGCGGTTTGCACGACTTGCAGAAGAAATCTTTTGGTAAACACAGCTGAGGTTGTGGGTGATCTTAGGGGATGAGTTGTTCTGCAACCTCTTGTAACTCTTTAATGACAAGACAAACTTTGCAGCAGTTTCTTTTTGCATATCAAAGCACAGCTTGCTCCAGACTTATATTAATAATACTAATTACTAATATTAGCCTAATATTATGGTGAGACAAACATCTAATTGCATTTATTAAAATAATGTACCTGCTCTGACTTACATACAAATTCAACTTAAGAATAAACCTACAGTCTCTTGCATGTAACCCGGGGACTACCTGTACTTCACAGTAATATTTAATACTGTTGTCTATAGAATGCAGGCTGAGTATTGAGCCTGTGAAATCATGTGGACTCATGGAGTTTTTATGGTTAACACAGCAACTCTGTGGTTGGAGGACATTTAGTGATGCTACTTTGACAGGTCATGTTACTGTTGTCTCACATTCATTTTTTTTAGTGGTACTCTGTTGTTGAGTTTCTTGAAGCCAGACAAAGGCAATAATACATATCTGTAAAGGTTTAGGGTGAATTCATACAGTGTCACTAGCTGGTGGCCACTCCATCCCTTTAACCTCTGCCATCACAAGCACACTAAACAAGAGCTCTTGCCGCTGAAATAGCTAGGGTTAAAGGGGACAGAACGACTACCAGCAAGCAAAGTCTAAAGCTGTTCCATGTAAATTCAGATTTACAAATGGTAAAAGGCATGACTATATTGTGAATTTTCAAATGTACTCCTAAGGGCAGGTTCAGACCTACCCTAGGATTGAGCTCCTAACATCTGGCACCATGCACCAAAACATCATACCAGTGTGTGCACATTTGACAGCTGGTAACCTCTCACTCCATTCATTGTCTACAGGACTGCTATAGGGAGAAGTTGCATGTTGCCTCTCTCCCTGAGACATTGCCTCTCCCCCTAAATGGCAAAGAGATTCTAATGCTATGTTCACCCTGTTCACCGCTAGTACTAGTATAGCTCACTGCTGCTAGCTGTCAAATGTTTATACACTGGTTTCATTACGAACCAGCTGCGCAGTGTGAGTGACTGGAAGCTGTGCAGGATTCCTTGTGCCCAAGGCAGGTCTGACTCTGCCTTTACTCCTATAGTTTAGTTCAGTATATAAGCAGTATATAGGAGAATTTTACTGGTTACTCCAGGTAACACTCTCTGAAACCACAGAAAAGCAGGAGGCTCAGAAAACATTCATTTGTCAGTTTTGAGCTCTGGTTAGCTAGCTGTATCAACAGTAAACAGTATATATGTGTTGTCTTCATTCAAGCCCTTAAATAAAAAAAAATCTACTTTTTCCTAGGAAAAAGAAATTCGAGCTAGTTATTTAAATTTGAATTGCTGTAGCAAAATTTTAAAGTGACCCCTCAAGGTTGTTAAAGGTTGTTACATCACTGCAGGGGAACAGGCACCCACCAGAGGAAGCCACAGAGAACATCAGGAATGCCAAATGCTGAACATTTTCATCAAACATCGATATTCAATGTAGTGAAGATCAACATGGACTTTGGGACAGGTAATAGGAGTTGTTTATTTTCTGGGATGTCTTTCTTGTTTAAATTTCTCCTCCCCTAAGCAAGCTACCTTTCACCTCCCCTTGCACCCTACACTTAACATAATAATAAAATATTATTATGGAGATTTACAAAGGAAGATAATGCTCATATATATTTAGAATTAAAAATCACAATTTATCACAATATAGACCTGCAATGACAACTTGGCTTTAGCAGAAATATATACACAGACTCAAATAGTACACTATGGACATATTCAGAAACATCCACAATCTTTAAAAATCACTACACTGATGGCCATCCCCTGTTACATGTCTGCAGAAAACATTCAGTACTATACTGACACAACCTGAAACCCTTTTATACACACAATTAATACTGAACTACTACAAATAATAACATGCCCCTACACACAATTGGTACAATACTGACACAAGCAGAAACATGTCACAACCAAAATCATTCTGAATCTAAAAATGTCTAATGTCTGTGTTACAACTCAGAAGCTGGTATTCTGCAGTTGCCTTCTAAAACAGCCATTAAATAGACTTTATTCAAAGCCCGTATGGACATGCAGAAAACAAAAGCTGTTTATATGTTTAGCCAGTGTATCATTGGCATTATATGTTTAGCCATTGTGTATCAGGACATAAAAAAATCATCTGGTTCTTAGGGCTAAAAGTTAGGTAGTACAACTTTAGATGAACACCACATGTCATATTACACTGTCTCATTATTTAGTTAACAAAGTCAAAATCCGAAGCAGTATATGAAAATTTAGACAAATTAAGGAGGTAAGTAACAGACAGGTGCTGCTATTCAAATAAACTTTATCATCAGCATGTGTTATACAGATGTATAACGGCAGACATTCTGAAGCATTCATATATGCATTAGCAACAATCCCAAGAAGGAAAGCTATTAGCAATAATCTTGGTGAAGCAATTGTTGCTGCCCAACAATCTGTAAAGTTTTCCAACAATTTGAAGTACATCATTCTACAATGAACATAAGCATTGATTACAGTACAACTAGAAAAGACTGAACTGGTATGGCTTGTTTTGAAGGGTTGAAAAAAGAAAGCTTCTTCTCTCTAAAAAGAACATGACAGTAAAGCTTACATTTGCAAACTAGCATCTGATCCAAGACACAAGACATCTGGAACAATATCCTGTGGACAGATGAGACCAACATGAAAATCAAACACCTCAAACCAGATATCACAGTAGGGGAGAGTGATGATTTGTGTTTGTTGCAGCCTCATGTCCTGGGCACCTTAGAGTCAAATGTAAGGCCATCTGTGCAACAACTAAAGCTTGGCCAAAACTGGGTCATGCAACAGGATAATGATCCCAAGCACAAATAATCAAGGTATTGCAATCGCCCAAAGTCCAGACCTCAACCCAGTCAAAATTATGTGGTGGTACTTTAAGTGAGCGTAAAGTACTGAACTGAACTGAAAAACTGAATATATCTACAAACATGTAAAATCATAAAGGAAATTATTACTTCCAGTGGCTGCTGCTTAAGGTGGTTCCAAAAGCTATTGAATCATGGGGTATAGTTTTTAACACACGGCTTATCTATTTTGGCTTAATTTTGTGAAATAAATATTGGCACAATGGAAACTGCTGTGTGGTGATTTCAATAATTTTATAAACCACATGAACCAGGTGAGTGTTTTCTGCATGTTGCCTTTTTAGATAAAGAAGTCTTTCCCAAATGCTTGGACAATAAATGAAAAATTATATAAAATATATAAAAATTCCCCATGGTCCTGTAGAAAATGCCACAACATGTAGGACGGATGTACTGCAGATGTCAGGATTAGTTGAACTGTGTCATGTGAAGAATATGTATGTAAATGAGGTGCAGAGTAAGTATTATTCTAGTCTTCTCCAGATACTCTTGTGGAAAGGATGTTCTGCTGCAGGCAGATACAAGGTTTGTTCCCCCCAGATACACATCAAAACAGGGTTCGAGATAGAGGATAGTAGACCAATTAGGTTGACAACAGTGGGCCAGGCATATTAGTGATGTATTAATGGGTGAGACAGGAGGCAAAGTCAACAAAGCAGCAGAGGTAGTGTAACGGTAGTTCAGACAGATTCAGCAAACGTACCAAAGGATAAGATGAGAGAAACTTTTTCTCACCCTCTCACCCTCCCTCTCTCTGTCTTTCTCTCTATTCCACCCTCTCTCTCAGACCTGCCTTGGGATCCAGCAATTCCAGGTGGATTCTGGCAGTGTCACTGACACCACGTCGCTTGTTCCTAAGAAACCATTTTCTGAACCTGGAAAAGCTACTTCCCCAAGGCAGCAGTTTCCTGGCTTGAGAAAGCAATAACTGCACAGCAACCTCACCTTTACTCTGAACATATCCTTTTCAGCCTTCTTTCAAGGCAGTTGGGAGTAAGTTGGGCAAGTTGCTCCTCTCTCCTTACAGCCCCTAAAACAGAGGCCTGAGGATTTAATTTAGCTACATGATCTGGTACTAAGTACCACTTAAGNAGTGTTTTATAATTGGCTTCCACTAGTGCTCCTCACTAGAAAAACTTTTGACAGTTGAGCTGCTCTGTTTCTCATAACTTCACATAGAGTAATTTCCGAACAGGCAAAAATAAGGCCTGATATATAGTCAGATAAGATAAGACCTCTGGTTATTTCAATAGACTTACTTGCGTTTTCAAAGGCTGTATTTTGAAAAAAAGTTAATATCAATTTAAACTTAGAGTGTACAAAAGAAATAATCTGGCATAAAAGAAAGAACTCCTCAGAAGGAAGATGTTCTTTACCTAATAACTCTTTAAATCCCAGCATCTCCCAACATCATCCCCTCGCAGGTAATCACCATGTCATGACATGATGTCTCTGCCCACCGAGCCACTCCAACCATACCCACCCCTCCCACCTGTAAATCATCACTGGCCTCCCTCAGCCCTGTTACTGTGGACGAAGTCTTAACTCTTCTCCCATCATCTCCGTCTACTACATGTCCACTTGACCCAATCC
>NC_092863.1:21272108-21288254 GCF_032062135.1 Pyxicephalus adspersus | reverse complement strand
ATTCCCAGGAAAAAATCAGGATTACCACACAGAGGTGTCAAAGGAGCATGTGAACATAAGCTTTCTTTATTTCATACACAGTCACCAATAGACAAAGAGTAGGGCAATGCTTGACATAGAATTACTGGCCTAGGTTTAGCTGAAGGCCACATCAATGCTGCACCATTCATTAAGGGACATGCCATAACTTCTATATCAGACCACTGTGCCCGATACCAAAAAAACATTAAAAGCAAACTAAGCTATTTGAGCTGCTCGATAGTAAAGAAAACAATTTGGAACACCCAGTCCCCCAAGACTATTTGGTACAAACACCGTAGCTATCATTTGGAATCCTTTAGTCCCCTAAATAAATTGTAATATCTTTGACTGTGTCATCTTAAAGTCGTTTCAACATATGGGTATAGGTAATGTTCTAAACAAATAGAGCAACTGTGGAAGAAATCAAATGTGCCCGTGGCTCATGAACAAAAGGTCTTCCTTCTCCCTAATCAACAATGGCATCGAATAAAACACCACATTAATTGTGCTACTATAGGTATAATATATCTGATTTCTTGTACTTGTGGAAAATTTTATGTCGGGAAGACAAAAAGGGGGTTTCAGAAACGCATTTACGAACACCTTTATTACATTACCACCAATAACATGATCACACCTATAAGCCATCATGTGGGTACTCAGCACAATTTTGATACTAAAGTAATATCTTTTTCACACCTAGAAAGGGTATTCTCCAAGGGGTGGTGATTCTGACAAAGCATTGTTGAAAGCCGAAACTAAATGGATATACACCTTAAATGCTTTGACACCTCCTGGTTTGAATGGCATGCTGTCATTCAAACCATTCCTTTGATCATATTAAAATATGTTTATTAAAGAAACATGTTAATATTTAAACCAAATTTTTGATCTTACTAATATCTGATCAGAAGGAACAATGGGTCTGAATAAAATGACATAACTGTCTTATATTCCCTTTGTACTGTTATAGGAACATCATAGACCATCTTTAAGAATGCTTTTTTCAGTTCCCAAATAATAGCCAGTCTCCTCTCACTAATACACCACCATTAAAATAAGGGAATGTTGTCTCTCTTTACTTTGCTAAATTCTATTTGTATTCCTCTTTTTTCCCATTCTTAAGCAGTCTGTGAAATATTTGATATACTATATATATTATATGATTACATTGTATCATGTAATCACAAAATACCTTTGTACTTTAGCTGGATTTCAATAAACAATATCGATGTACTTGATACAGATGTTGATGTCAATATGAAAGTTTTTTCTATATATGTACACTACCTCATTGATATCATCAGTCAGTGCTGTTTTTGCTTTTGTTCTGTGAATTTTCATTATAATTATGTCAAAGGAAAATGGTTCCACTAAGCCATTGTAATTGAATCTGTATATTTGTTTAAATATTTCATTGCAACCTCTGATAACTTAGGGTGATTCAAGTTTTTTATTATTTAACTAGTAAAATATTTTTGCATTAGGTATACTCAATTAATAAATCAAATTTGTACATTCTACAATAAATTTGTAACAATAAAATTGGTAACTTTGTAACCCTTCCTTGTATCATGCGCCACCAACACCAAAGCGCCATTTCTGTTAGGTGCCTATGATGCCCAGGACCCAGCAATATGGGTATTGTTTCCCTGATCCGCCGGGTGAGCTCACGCAAGGGTTAATCCATTCCTTTATACCTCTGTAGGAGGAGTTACATCCCTCCCCTCAAACACTCTCAACAAATATATATATTGCCATTCATTAGAACATACTTTTGCCATACTAAGGGCAGACATGACTTTTTGTAAGATTTCTTGGAATTCAACCTCCTGCGCAAGCCAAGCATTTATTTCGACTTCTGACATTGTCCTGTTGAAATGTTCATCTTTGATAAGCTGCCGAATCTCTGAACCATAAAACACACCAGCCTTTATTTTTTCAAATGACAGGCTAGGAAATGCCAAAATGAGGTACTTGAAAAAGTCTCCTTCAGTTGGCAAAGCTTTAACGAACTGCTTCATCAGACCCAGCCTCATGTGCAGAGGTGGGAATATATAATTCTTTCTATCAACACGTGATGTAGAATTCTCATGAAGAATTTTTGGATCACCTGGTTTAAGGGAAGAACTTGAAGGCCAATTCATTTCCACCCAATGCCTCTCAGAAGCTCAGCTGTCCCACATGCACAGATAACAGGGATATTTGGTGTAGCTGCATTGCTGACCTAGAAGGAAGCATACCATTTTAAGGTCAACACAGATGACCCAATTGTGTTGGTGATATTGCAACACCTTAATGACTTTCTTTATGTCTGCATATTCTTCACAAAGAGAAACTGAATGGCCAATTGGGACTGACCCAAATATATTGCCATTGTGAATGAGGACACACTTTAAGCTCTGCTTTGATCTATTGATGAATAGTTGCCATTCAAATGAGTTATAGATTGGAATTCCCAATTCCTCCATTAAACCAGGTATGTTTTGGCAATACACAAAGCCACTGTCAGTTCTAAAGTACTGCTGAAATGCAATTTCTCTGGTTCGATAGTACCATACCT
Organism: Pyxicephalus adspersus; assembly: GCF_032062135.1. Taxonomy (NCBI): domain Eukaryota; kingdom Metazoa; phylum Chordata; class Amphibia; order Anura; family Pyxicephalidae; genus Pyxicephalus; species Pyxicephalus adspersus. The sequence goes on along the minus strand of NC_092863.1, from coordinate 21,285,670 downwards.
TCGTTCCTTTTTCAAGTTAGTTTTTCACACGCAGTCTTGATGCTAGGAGTTCTGAAGCCTTCAAGAGAGGTTAGTGTAACGACAACCGGCACTGGGATTTCATCTGAATGAGCCACTGGGCGAATAGCCGATGGAAGACTGGAATACTCTATGTTACATTTTTTTTCTTGTTATATCCTAAAGATTTTTACTATACAAAAGTAACAGCCACTGAAATGATCTCCTGGCTCTCGCCAAACCATAGGTATACCAAATGGCATCTTATCACGTGTTCCGTTTGTCCACATCCCTAAACCCTCAGCACACTGTTTGCACACCTTATGAGGGGCCCAAGACTTATCTTGATCACCAAGTTTAACTTTGAAATATGGCAAATGAGGGCTTGCTGTACAAATGTGCTGATGTTAGCCCTTGGTCTGGGAATGGTGCCACACATATACCAAAATGAATCAGGGTTGTTTAGGCACTTACGACGAAAAACAGCAGAACCAGACATGATCTGAAAGAAAGAAAATATGTGTGTAAGAAGAAAAATAAATTTTTCTCATTTACTATGTAGAGCAGCGCACAACCTCTGACCATACTGTCTTGCGTGTAAATGAATAGCCTATACAAATCCATGCTACAGTAATCACATTAATATAAGCGGTAGAGAAAAAACCTGATGTGATAGAAGAAAACTAACTGCACTTTCAGAATTAGCATACCTTTTTTTAGAATAAATAAGCTTAAAAATTGAAGCCAACAAAAAATTTGTTCAAAATTGTTCCCCAGTGTAATTCATCTTTCATACTTAATTTAATACTTATCTAACAATGATACTTAAAAAAACCACAAACTATTTGTTTTTTTTCTTATTTTTTCCATTATTCATGATGACAACTGACGCTTGTATCAAAAGTATTAGCCAAAAGTAGTAATACATTGGAAGCTCTTGACAACACTATTAATTAGATAGGACTTAAAAACCTAAAAAGAGGTAAGCTATGTATACCCTTTATTTATCATACATTATCTAAACAAAGAAACTTAAGTTCCTTCCTTTTGCGATATTTACCTACTAAATTTAATTCTCTTCCTTTTAACAGTTTCTGGATAACCAAACATTTTCACCCACACAGTAACCTACCTAGGGAGATTTTGGATGCTTCTAGGATCTCTGCGTGACCTTATATTGTTGCTCAACACAAGTAATTTTTTTTTCCTTATTGGAACATATCTGTCATTACCAATTATACTTTTTAGCAAATACAACCCAATATCTAACTAATGACCAATATCTAACCCAGTCTGTATATATAGCTTAGACTAATCAAATCTCCTATCAACTCTACATGAAATCTTAGAGGTTGTATTGAAATAACTCTCTGTGTTAACAGAATATTATTATATGGATTACTAACGCATCAAGACGTCCACCTTTATGAATAAGTTTTATTGATGTTTTTCCTCCCCTGTTCTTCTCTTTTGGAAACCATATTCCTATAAGTAGAGTGTATCTCTTTGTTAAAGTAGTGATTACTATTATATTATTGTATGGTTCAACATGTAATCAATTGGTTATAGTTTATCAATCATGTTTCCCTAATACATTGTTGTACTATTCTCTACAGTCCCTGTTTTCAAGTTTTAAAATCCCCTGAGGAAGCCTTCTTTAGGCGAAACGCGTTGGGTAAAGAAACATAACATCTTTGTAAAGCTTTTTTTTTGCCTCTGAGACCCTCAACTTAAGTTTCCACATAGACACAATCTATTAAGTTGATTTTTTAATACTTGAATCTATAAAAAAACACCTCTGTGTAGATTTTAACATGTTTTTAAATTAATGTGTTGAAATTGCTAATAAAAATGTAACTTTTCAAATATACATAACTAAGTGTCTTAAAAGAGCCTTCTTATACCTTTCCACTCTATTCTATTCTTTCCTAAATTTATGGTTTAACATTAGGCTTGGCACTAATTGGAGCTCTTTAGAGACTTTATAGGTATATGTCCCTGGTGTATCATTCTCCTTCTCTTTATTTACATATTTACCTTTCCTGAATGTTGACTTGAACTGTTATTTCATCCCCAAATAAATTCCCCACACTTGTCATAGATGTTTTTTTTTATAGTTCTATTTATTGATCCACTCTTTTCAAACAATTACAGGCATCCATGAGAGTATTCTCTAAACCATTCTTAATAAGCAGTTTCCCAACCATTTTAACCTTTTCAAGTTTACCCATCTCGCAGTCATTGCTTTCACATTAACAGGACCTCTCACTGGTGTCCTAGCGGGTATGTACCATACTTTTTAGTGGTGTTCTCAAAGGCAATCTGTATTTCCCATGACAAATATGTTTAATCTTATGTTTAATCTCAATATGAGAACTAGTTAGATTAGGTGACATTACGAAAAGTTTGTATGTTAATTCAAGGATCGCTCCAATAAAAGGGCGTTCACTTAAATATTTTAATTGGATATTTATCATTTTATTAATTAATTATATAGTTTATTATGTTGAATGTGAAAATACTAAACCCTTTGTATACAAATGCTAAAATGTTGAACCTTTTGCATACAAATGTTGCCTACATTTTTATTTACTTACTGTTGTAGGATTATGACTATTTTTTCTTTTTCTATATCTTTATTTTTATCAGTACTGTTATTGGCTTTCCCCTAAAAAAAATACCCTGAAGAAGCCTCACGAGTGAAACATGTTGAGAATTGGTAACCAGTAATGATTGCTTACAAATATATGCACTATAATTTATTGGAAGCAGAATTCTGTCTAGAAATAAGCCCCTGTAACCTCCCTTTGAATAATAAAGGGTTAGATACAGGGATTAATACTCTTGCCCATACTAACAGTGAACTAATATTGTTATTTATTTACCTTGATTTGATTACCACAATCTCGCCATCCTCCCACTGAGAGTTTTCTGCAATCGTGTGGGTAAGTTTGGGGAAAACTATATGCTAACTAGATCTCTATTTTGCGGCCTAGTACTCTCTCTCAAATCATAAACTATATTAGCCAAATCCTTGAGGCCTTTGCAGGTTTAGAAGTCACAGTGAGTTGCCAGGAAAATCATCAATACCATAAATATATTTATCAACTATAAATCAAATCAATCCTTGAGAAAACGGCTTGAAATCCTGGGAAAATTGTTGAGTGATGTGTTGAGTTCCAGTGATTACAATAAGTAGAGAGGTGTTTCCTCTGAAATGTTATATGGTGGTTATAACAACTGGAGCTATGAGAGCATTTATGTTCTTGATACTGATCATTATGGCAACTCATTTTTAAGTGGATGATATATGCACAGTTATATGCTCCTAAAATGTTGTAACTGTACTATTTTTAAAACTTTGTACTTGCACTGACAGTTTGCAACCTGTCCACAAGATCTTTGGTTTTTATAAGATAATGTATTTGTTACATTTTGTGCTGGGATCAGGACACTTCCCTTTATCACAAATTAGGGGAGCAATTACTTCTATTGTCAAATAGCATTTTTACTTAAATAAAGAAAATAAAGCAAAAACCCCTGGTAAAGCTTGGTTAGTGCCACCCCATGGTTTGATAAAGTAGATAAATGTAAAAGAAATGAAAGGAGTAAAGCTGTTCCAAACCCGTAAAACGGCCAAAAAAGTCATGGCATACGTTTTATGGGACAAAGAAAGTATTCTGTTGGCGGACTACCTACCTCAGGGCTCTAGTATTACCGGAGAGTATTATGCTAACCTCCTGGACGAGCTGAAGGAGGCAATTAAGACAAACTGCTGTGGAAAGTTGAGCAAAGGGATCCTTTTTTTGCAGGACAATGCACCTGCGCACACACCCAACGTTGTGGCTGCCAAATTGAAGACTCTGGGTTTCAAACTGGTCCACCATCCCCCTAGTCACCTGACCTGACCCCTTCGGACTATTATCTGTTCCCGAATTTGAAGAAACACCTGAAGAGGCAACGTTTTGAGGACATTTATGACGTCAAATGAATAAATGTGTTATTTTATAACTCTGGCTCTCTTCTTTCTGGGCAAAGCCAGGAACTTCTCAGCACTCCCTCATATATATATATATATATATATATATATATTAAAATATCTTACTCACTATTGGTTGTTTTCCCCCGGATACATATCAGGGACCATAGGTAGGTGATAATAAAAGTTGAAGACACTCTTCCTAAAGGTGAGAGTCTTCACCTGTAGCAAGCCCCCGCTCAGCCTCAGGAGACTGGTTGCGTCTTCCAGCACTTGGCTGCCCCCAGGACTTACTGCGCAAGGGATGGAGTCTGGGAATGGGCTGGCAGCAAGTCAGGAGCCCACAGATAAAGCAGTAGCAGGATTCCAACAGAGCCAAGTCCAGAATACAGAGCAGAGGTCATACACCAAACATCCGTCCACCAAACTAAGAGCAAACACAAACAGAGTGCGAGGCACAGGCAAAGGTCAGTCCAGGTAGCATAAACTCACAAATCAGAAACAAGCAGGTTCAGCAACAATAAATCAGACGAAAACGCACTCCGGCATAGATTATCCCAGCTTTACGCTATAACAGGCACTGGTGACTGGGAGCAGAGAGGCTTTCAAGTCTCAGCAGCCAATACCAGTGCAGGACTGAGCCAGGAGCTGATCAGCCTCTAGAATCCCCTTCAGCTGTGCGCAGCCCAGTAATGGATGCTGGGGATGCCAAAAATACACCGGGTTGCACAACTAAAGGAAAGCAGTGGCTGCTGTAATGACATTGCTGGACAGAACAGTGTTTTATACTGCTATGGTGCACAGCACAAAGTCGCCAGACAGATGAGCATTTCATAACACTCACTTTGCCATCTAACAAAATGGAACAAACACAAAACAACTGTCAATTTCTCTCAGTCTGGGGCTCCATGCAAGATCTCCCCTCATGGAGTTGCAATGATCAGGAGAACGGTGACAAAGCTACCCAGAACTACACAGGGGGAACTTGTCAATGATCTCAGGGCAGTTGGGACCATAGTCACCAAGAAAACAATTGGTAACACACTGCGCTTAATGCTGCCCTGTGACCCCAAGAACACCATCCTCACCGTCAAACATGGAGTTGGACACATTATGCTTTGGTGGTGTTTTTCTGCTAATGGGACGGGACACCTTCACCTCATCGAAGGGACAATGGACGGGGCCATGTACCGTCAAATCTTGGGTGAGCACCTCCTTCCCTCAGCCAGGTCATTGAAAATGGGTTGTGGATGGGTATTCCAGCATGACAATGACCCAAAACACACGGCCAAGGCAACAAAGGAGTGGCTCAAGAAGAAGCACATGAAGGTCCTGGGGTGGCCTAGCCAGTCTCCAGACCTTAATCCCATAGATAATCTGCGGAGGGAGCTGAAGGTTCGAGTTGCAAACATCAGCCTCCAAACCTTACTGACTTGGAGAGAATCTGCAAAGAGGAGTGGGACTGAATCCCTCCTGAGATGTGTGCAAACCTGGTGGCCAACTACAAGAAACATCTGACCTCTGTTATTGCAACCAGGGGTTTGCCACCAGGTACTAAGTCATCTTTTGCGAAGGGATCAAATACTCATTTCACTCATTACAATGCACATCAAGCTCTGACTTTTGAGCACTGGGTTTTTGAGGGTTCTTTTGTTATTATTCTGTCTCCCACCTAAAATAAACCTACCATTACAATTATAGACTTGTCATACAAACGTACAAAATCAACAGGGGATCAAATACTTCTTTCCCTCACTGTAGTTAAAGTGTCCATTCTGTCTGCAGTAGATGAAGAGATGGATCTTCCGACTCTCCCCATTGAGATGGGTGATGTGTTGGAGGCCAAAATAACAATAGCGAAAATTCAAAAGGCTATTAAATCGCTCAAAACTAACCCCAGGCCCAGATGGCTTTTCTGTACTCTGTTACAAGAAATTTCAGAATCATCTGGCTCCTCATTTAGCAAATTTTTGAAAAATAGAGTCACCCTTAACACTCCCATTCGTCATTATTGGCTCATGTATCATTGATACCCAAACTAGGGAGGGTTGAACTGGACCCCCATAACTACAGGCACATACAGGCCCTGATAAACGTGGATAATAAAATCTGAACAAAAATAGTGGCCACGAGATTGAATGTATTTCTGCCTTATTTGATTCATAAGGACTGGGTGGGCTTTGTGTCGGGTAGACAAGCTCTTGATAGAAAAAAGAAAATTATTGATTTGTTACACGTAGCCTTCTCCGAAAATATTCCCAGTATGCTTTTAGCCTTGGATGTAAATAAGGCATTTGATTCTCTTGTGGGACTACCTATTTTATATCCTTCCGAGATGGGGGTTTCCAACAGCCGTTTATGGCATGGATGTCTGCTTTGTATTCCTCCCAATCCGTAAGAGTACGTTATATGTCCTACTATTCGTCCCCATTTCCTATCAACAGGGGCACGAAACAGGGTTGCCCCATCGCGCCATTACTTTTCATATTGGCCCTGGAACCTCTGGCTCATTTAATTAGATCTAATGTTAACATCCACGGAATAGAGGTTTGTGGCGAGGAGTACAAACTGAATCTTTTTGCTAACTCTCACTCAACCTACAGTTTTCTTCCAAATTTGGTGAAGCACCTTTCGGAATATGCCCGATATCGGGATTGGTAATTAATAAGAAGAAATCTATGGCTATGAACATCACACTGACCCCATCTACTTTCACTAGATGGGCAGATTGCTCTCTTGACTATCTGGCTATTAAACTAACACGGAAATATGATCAGGCCAACTTCAAACCTTTATTTTCCAATCTTAAAGACATGCTATCTAGGTGGACACATCTGCCGCTGTCATGCATAGGGAGGTCTAACTCTGTTAAGATGACGTTGTTACCCAAGTTGCTATATCTGTTTCAGACACTGCCGATAGCTGTCCCTAATATCTTTTTGCGTGATCTACAAAAATCGATATCTTTTGTTTGGAATGCTAAAAAATGCATATTTCCCAGAAAACCTTAACTGTCCATAAGAATTCTGGTGGCCTGGGGGTTCACAATATAAGAAAATATTTCCAAGCCAGCCATATTGCCCCTATCTGTGCCTTACATGCTGGGTCTAGGGGACCCTTGTGGGTCCAAATTGGACATCTTTGCGGTTTAATGGATATATGGGCGCTACTATGGATTCCTGGAAAACTGAGACCCCCAAACTTATCACATTTGCGGCATATGCTTAGGTGCTAGGATAGACTTAGATAGTCCAGTGGATCCATGTCCCAGTTCCCCCCTCTACTCCCAATTCAAAATAATCCAATGTTTCTTCCAGGGTGGAAATCACCAAGTGCATTTAATTGGTCGTCAGACCACCACTACTCTACTGTATACTCATTGTTGGATAGATCAGGGGTCCTTGGCTGGAACGTTATCCGAGATAACCATGATGCTCCAGGTAGGTAGGGAGTATTTTAGGTATTTGCAATTACGACACTGGTTTCTGTCCCTAATCCAACAGAAAGATTGCCCTCTGTGGCTTTCATTGTTAGAGTGTATTTGTCTATGGACACCGTTAGCCCCTAAACAGATCTCTTTAATTTACAATGAACTAAACCAGTTGGGAAATCCCCAATCTCATAAATATGTTTCTGACTGGGAACGAGACCTGAAGGGTAAAGCTACGTACACACTTCCAAATATTATCGTCGGAAAACGAACGACGAACGTTCCTGCACGATATACACGAACGATCGTATAGCACCGATCCTGCACATAGAGGTAACGACACGATCGTTCGTAGATATTGTACACACAATAGATACGATCGTTTAAGCGATAGAGGAACTATGTGCACGACAGGAAAGTGAACGGACGTTCGTTCATCACGCATGCTCTGAACATGGACGATCAACGAACGACCGTACACACGAACGATGTTCAACAATCGTCGTCCAATCCGATCCGCCGGTCCGGTCGTTCGTTTCCAGCGACTTTCCTCGTTCGTCGGCGTCGTTGGTTACTTTTTTACGAACGTTTTTTTGCCCAATCGATCGTTCGTCGTTCGATTGGAACGATAAAAATTGGAAGTGTGTACGCACCTTAAGTGAACAGATGAAGAGTGGCACTGTGCCAAAATTGCTTACTGCTCAGGAAAAATTACAACCCTTGAATCTGAACATTTTTCAGGTAATGGTTTGGGGTTATGTTTTGGGGGGGGGGGGATGGCCTGGAAGAAGGGACGGTTATGCATATTTGGTGTGCGTGTCCCTTTGGTATTCGATTCTGGGGCAGAGTATTACATTTTTGAATGGGATGTTTCAATTGTATATTCCCAGGGATTCATGGTTTGCCCTACTCCATTTTAAACCTGCCCATCTTACCAATAAACAATTTTAATTGTGTGTATACGTATTTTTGGCCAAGTAAGTAATAGGGAGCAATTGGAAGAAACAATTACTACCGTATCATGAAGTGGAGCTAAGAACGGATAACATGTTAGTAAACAAGAAATTGTCTAGCTCCTTGACTGACACACACCAGAAATTTCTATCTATATGGGTTCCCTGGATACAATATCCTGTACCATCCATACAGCAGTGGATCTTGGCTAGTTGGTGACGATGTTTCAGGAGTGCGAATAAGGGGTTATCTTTTCAGTTCTTGGAATTTCTTTTTCCTGTCTATTAGGCGATATACCACTGTAATACTATCACTATATTGTGACCACTGTTTTATGGGCAACTTTTGTTATGGTTCTTGGTTGTGCAAGAATGTTGTTGCACTTTATTGTTATTTTCTAAGTCTTTAATAACTAAAAGCTATATCAATTGCAATTACTTTTTTGCCTGTTTCAAATATGCTTATTTCAGCTTTGTAAGGTTTTATATTTAAAATGAAAAATGTCTTTATAAAATGATTGAAAACAAAAATTATAAAGCTATAGAACAGCAGGCATGTAAAGTGTAAAATGAGCCAAACTATACGCTCATTGAAAATACCCTTTTTTTTTAGCCAGCTAGTCAGCATATATGCATATCCCCCTATTTTCCTGAAACTTTCTGCTAAGGCACAATACAAAAACAAAATTGGAAATGCTTTAATGACATTTAGAAAGTTTATTATTTATTAACATTTAGAGCATATTACAAATAATACAGAAAAAAAAAGAAAAAAGAAATGAACAGTAGGAAGTGTACTATTTAGACAAAAGTCTATTCGGCATATTTGCCATACTTTGTTGACATATAAGATTTATATTAAAGAACATTTCGCCAAGACACCAAGTGCTTTGTACTACTGTGCTGGTGCCTGTTTCTTACTTTCTACATTTAAATCTTCTGGCTCCTGCCAAAGTGATACTGCTTGCTCTGGTAATACCATGGTCTGAAAAACAAAAAACAAAAGACAGCATTAATCAAAACTAGCACACTGTTATGTATCAATGCATGATGCAAGCATGCCACAGTATCCATGCTTATGAAGTACAAAAAGATCACTTAGGGAACAGAACCATTTGTTCATCTATTTATATTAAGCTTCCGAACCTTACCTGATCAGTTTTCTAATAGTAAAATCAGTTAGTTGAAAATCCCATTTCACTACACACGAGTGTATGATATTCTGCCCAATTGTTCCTCCAACAGGAAGTAATTTGAAACACAAATAGATTTGATCAAGTTACTTTAACAACTTGGAGTAAAGACAGGTAGGATATTAAGAGTTAGACTTACTGGTCTAACTAAAACTATCCTTTTTCAACACCTGCTTATTTATTTGGATGTCCTAATTGTCAATAGAGGAGTTCACCTATAATTGCCCATAAGTAGAGAAATGTCCTACTTGCAACTGGAAAGTTGAAATGACCTCTTGCGTTGCTGCGGTCAGTGGCGAAGTCTTATTTAAGGACCAGTCTACCCAACACCTGAAGCAAAGGTCCCCCAAGTCATAAGGCATGCATCTCACCGACACATTGCTTAATATAATTGCTACATGAAAAACTATGAGTGAGTGATTCTACCTTCCACTGGGTTGGCAAAAAGTATTTACCGAGAACTTGCAGGACTATGGGTAGGTCCCATTTGGAAATGGAAAATCAGTATTCATCTAAACCTAGTTACAGGTTTCTAGACTTTGGAAATTTGGGGATTTTCAGACAGCTTAGTTTATACAAAAGCATTTAAGGCTGCTGTTGGACATTTTGTTGGAAGAGTGTTGACTTCTAGTCCACGGTTGTTGGAATAAATAAGTGTTTTTAAATGTCAAATGTACCGCTTTGACATTTAAAAAAACTGATATAATCAGACCACCAGGGAGGTTGGAGGATATTATTAGAGCGGCTCAAGATTGTAACCCTGTTACTTTTAATAGGTCTCCTGTGTTTCTGCTGCAAGACTAAACGTTCTTTATACCTTTGGAGTGCTGGAATGTCACTTCTGGAGATCTTACGCTCCAAAAATATCCACTAGCGTTGGGGTTTTCCCCATGGCCAACTGTGATGCGATCTCTGCGACTTATCTGGATGACCTTCCTCACTATTCTCTCTACATTTCTTTTTCCTAAAGTGGAACTTCCCGATTGGATAAATCTCTCTCTACATTTCTCTTTACAGCCAGTTTCAATCACTGGACTGTCAGAATGGAGGCTGACACATATATCGACTGAGAGCCGTCTTGTTAAAATCAGAAACGTGGTCTGGAATAGTCCCACCACTAAAACAAACCAGTCATTTTTTTCTGCTAGTAGGTAAATCTTTTGTAAAAATCAAAAAATCTTCCTATACATATCTCTTTACGGAGAGTTTATACCTGGCAACAGCCATAGCAGAAGCGCAAGCAGCTAGACCAGGGACCTAATGTATCACCCTAAATGGTTTACTGATTCAAGATCCAGATTCTAAGTACTGTGCTTTCTTCTGTTGGCTTTTTATTCCTTGTTCTTATCCCAGGCTTGCATCTCTAAGGTTTAAGTATTGTATTTTTTTCTCCCCCATTTATATTGGATACTTTATATTGCTTATTGGTAGATTCTTGGGTTAACCTCCCTAGAGGTAACCCTGAGTGTAACTCGGGGTAGAAAAAAGTTGCTAAAAGTGGTAACCCAGAGTAACACTCGGGGTATGTAAACCTTTGGGAAGGTTATTAAATGAAGGGCTTACCTGATCCGCCAGCATCCTGCGCCGTCCAGCGCCGCGATCTGTCTTCTTTCTTCTTCCTGCTTCTGCATCCATTGAGTCACCAGAGAATTCCCAGTTACAAAATAACTGTATTGAATGCAATACATTGGATTTTTATGTGTAAAAGCAGTACATTGTTTTTAAGAACATTTATTTTACAGTATATATATTCGTATGAGTATAATGTGTATTTTTTTTTAATTATATAGATTTTTTAATTTATTCAATTTATTGTTTTTACATGATTTTGTGTTTCAAACTTTATCATACTCATACTATTATATTATACTGTAAAAATAAATTTTCATGAAAAACAATGTACCGCTTTTAGACATAAAAAAACCTGAAAGAAATTAACCGCTAGGGAGGTTAATGAGTTTCACACCGTTACAAATCTGAGGTTTGATTATATGACGAAATCCATGCGGGAAATCTGAAGGAACTGGATTATCGATGGCTGGATTTTTGAATGTGAACCTGTACACTGATAAGGAAAGTACGGTCCTTAACAGTTCCTTGAACAGCAACTTCGTTAGCTTTGCTACAATTCATTTACCTCAACTGGATCAGGCAAAGTTTTTGGAAAAGGCGCTAGGTCAGCTAGATGAGTTTAGGTAAGGCTTCTTAAGTTTACCTTAATTTTACACCCAATCCAATCTTGGATGTCTCCTGCGCTTCTTCCACCATTACATCCTCTTCCAGGAACCGGTTGAGATAATGTCCTAATTGCCAGTCTTATTCCTGCATTGATTATTTCAGGCTTCACCAGGTGGATTTGCCCCAGGTGTGAAAGTGTACCATTGGGAATCCTACCTGTTCATTGAACTATCCTGCTCTCCTGGAAGTTGAATAAATTATGTGATGTTGTAGTAATGGTCAATTTCAATTCTAAATTGACCCTTTGATAGTGTAGGAAACCCCACGTAGACAGTGATATGTGGCCTACCACCTAAACACAGGTCTAGAAAAAAATGTAGATTAGGGCACATTTCCAAACTTGTATTCAAGGTTCCAGAAACTGGAAGTCATAATGAGTAGTAATTTGGACTAGCTTAACTTCCCTTTACTTAGTGAAAGCCAAGGTTAAATTAGTGAGCTGCAAAGAGCCTACTACGAGTTTGAATAACAAGTTTCCTGCCCTACATGGTCAAATGCATAACTTTATGTGCCATTTATGGTGGGTGTACACAATTGCAGCTTCCTTTCGTAAATTTTACATGGATCAATAAAATCTCTCCCAATTCTCATCATGATGTAAGGCATTTAAGGGTCTGTCTTATTAATTCTGGGTTGCCTACATTCTCAGATCAGGATTGAAAATCTTTGGAGGCCTCTCTTATGCCCTTACAAGGGCAAGGACCTCAGTTCAGATGGATTTACTTTGGTCTTTTATAAAAACTTGCTTGGACATGCTTGGTTCTTTTTCTTGAAAGTGCTGTGGGAGAATAGTTTGCCCTGAATTTGCAATGTTCACAAATCTCAGTTATCCCAATGGAGGGTAAAGGCCCAGCCTCCTGTTCAAGCTACAAACTTATTTCCCTGCTTTATCAGGACCTCAAATTAATTAGAAAAATTATGGCTTCTAGGTTGCAGCCACTTTTAAACAAACCGATGCATTTTGACCAGGCCGGCTTTATACCCTTAAAGGAGACTAGAGATAACACAAGTAGAGCCCCTAATTGGATTTATGCAACCAAGCTAAAGAAGAAATAGCCTTTGATAGTACCTTTATGAACCTCTCCTTACAACATGTTTTGGGTGCAGGATGCTTTTGTGAATTTTATGTAATGGCTACATGTCTGAGCCTGTCATTATTCACAAGGGGACACAACAGTGTCCTTTATCCCCCTAATATCTTTATTTGAACATTAGACAATAGCAATCAAAATAAATTATTTAAAATCCGAAAATGAAATGAAAATCATTTTCTACTCCACTCCTAAATTCTCTTTTGCAGTCTTATTTTTTATATGGGTTGAACGTGCAAACCAAGTCCAGTTCCATACTAGGAACATATTTACCTGGAGACCCTTCTAAGGTTTTTCAATTGATTTTTCCTCTTCCCATATCAAATTTGAAATTTGACCTACAGAAAAGGGGAAAGCGTACATTTTCCTGATTTGACTGCATATTTATTTTAAAGATGAATGTATTGCAGAGATTACTGTTCCATCATTGCCAGTTGAAATTCCCCACTCTTTTAATAATGTCCATTCACTCAATTTTTATTTTATTTAAGGTTTTGAGCCTGCATCAAGAAGGTCTCTTTTTGCCTAAGTAATCTTATTGCACATTTTTTGGCCTTGCTCCGGTTCTTAGGCCTTTTTGGGTTAGGTTTAGCATAAACACATCAAGGCCATGTTAACTGCATGATGCATCGTTAACATCGTATCGTATGCATCGTATTTTCCGGTGTATAAGACGACCCC
>NC_092863.1:21258420-21271666 GCF_032062135.1 Pyxicephalus adspersus | reverse complement strand
AGTCCAACTTGGTACAGGTCCTGTTTGGACGCAAAAAATTTTGCTTGGTATACGACGCTTGTTTGGAATACGACTCGCAAGCTAGAACTCTTGTTTACTTCTCTCGAGACTAGCTGCAACTGCCCACATTTGTACAGGACCTATATTACACAAAAGAAGGCATTGCCAGGGCACAAGCCAATGTAGAAGCCTCTACTGATCTACCACTCTGAAAACCCGAGGGCCTTTAAGAAACAAAGTGCAAAAAACTCAGTTACCTGTGATGTGGAGGTCAAACAGCAAGGCTTGGGTAACCAGAAAATATTTTTGGCCAAGTGTAAAAAGTTATTTAGAGGAGAAAAACCTGCTTCTGAAGGCCCTCGTCATAATGAACAATGCTCCAGCTCACCCTCCAAGCTTGCAGGACTATGTGCTGCCAGAGTTAGACTTCATCACTGTAAAGTTCCTCCCCCCTAATACAACTCCTCTCATTCAGCCCATGGACCAGCAGGTCATTAGTAATTTCAAGAAACTCTGCACTAAAACACTATTCTAGAGGTGCTTTGAAGTGACCTCAGACTTAACCCTGGGAGAGTATTTGAAAGATCACTTTAATATCACCCATTGCATAACTCTCAATGACAAAGCCTGGCAGGAAGTTTCCTACATACCAATAAACTCTGCTTGGAGGAATTTGTGGCCAGAAACAGTGAATGAAAAAACCTTTGAGGCTGTGACTATAGTGGAGGATATTGCCTCTCTTGGCAGGTCCATAGTTTTGGATGTGAGGGATGCTAATGTGGAAGAGTTAGTGGAGGGGCACTGGAGCTGACCACTAGAGAGCTGCAGGAACTTGAGAAGCAGGAGCACAAGACTAAAGCTACGTACACACTTCCAATTATTATCGTCGGAAAACGAACGACGAACGTTCCTGCATGATATACACGAACGATCGTATAGCACCGATCCTGCACATAGAGGTAACGACACGATCGTTCGTAGATATTGTACACACAATAGATACGATCGTTTGAGCGATAGAGGAACTATGTGCACGACAGGAAAGTGAACGGACGTTCGTTCATTACGCATGCTCTGAACATAGACGATGAACGAACGACCGTACACACGAACGATGTTCAACGATCGTCGTCCAATCCGATCCGCCGGTCCGGTCGTTCGTTTCCAGCGACTTTCCTCGTTCGTCGGCGTCGTTGGTTACTTTTTTACGAACGATTTTTTGCCCAATCGATCGTTCGTCGTTCGATTGGAACGATAAAAATTGGAAGTGTGTACGCACCTTTAGATGGATGCACTCTCTTCAGGCTCAGAGGAGGAGATAAGGGAAGCCCCTACTTCATTTATCAAGGAAATCTTTGCCAAAGTCACATTTCCAAAACATCCTGAGGAAAAGGCAGAAGCAAAGTTCTTTGGTCAGAATTTTAGTAAAAGTCAAACCTGGAGATCCCTAACCAGGTCCAAGTAGGGAAAAGAGGCGGAAAAGAGGCAGAAAAGAGTAAAAACACAAGAATTTCAAATTCTTAAAGTTTTATTGGAAGCGGACTTTCCTTCCAAAAAACAACATCTCCTCCTCCTCCTCCCTTCTCAGCACGATACTAGTAAGGCACTCGACACCTCTCAGCAAGGTAAGGTTACATTTTCATTTATTTCATCTAATTGCTTTTGTTGTTATGTATTTTATATTAGGCAGTATTTAAATTATTTTATACAACCAAATTTGTTTGGCATACGTATAAGGATCTGGAACAGATTAAGGACTTATACCGAGGTACCACTGTATATATATACATACATACATACACACACATGGTACCCTATATTCCCTTGGATATACATACACTATATGCCATATCGCAATAGTTAGGTTTCATATTAAGTATCATTAAACAATGCAGGAAAGCATTTATGGAAATGTTTGTGATGTGTTTAACCCTGTCCAGTCACACAATGGACAGATGGATAGCTGCCAGTAAACAGATACAGTTCTAATAACACACTGGTTACCAGTAGGGCCTTAAAGGGGTAATAAATCAATCAAACCTGAGTCAGCAGATGATAGATGAATAACTGGACAGGTGGGTTGGGGTAATGACCCAGCTGAACCTTTTATTGACCTCTAAAAAATTAGATTACCCCACCTGGCTTTGGCTCCAGCTTCCCATATCAAATTAGCTGGGAGCTCTAGTAAATTCCTGAAGTTTGAAATAACCAATCCCTAGCTAGGTGAAAGTGTCAGCCAATAGGTGTCCTACAGGTCACACTCAGTAACCAATCCAAGATCCCGCAAGAGACTCACTATATAAAATTGGCACTCAGCATACAATCGCTTTGATTTGTCTTCCAAATTGACACCTTTGCTTGATAACCCTTTGTTACATCCCCCCCTCCCCCGGGCTTTTCATAGAAGGTTTGGAGGGGTACAATAGGGAATTTCAGCCTTCAGGCCCGCCATTTTGTTGAAGACAAAAAAAAAAAAAAAAACATTTTATTTTACTAAACATGTTTATTAATTGATTTGATGTTAACCACCTAGCCGTTAAGCCCGACCTTCGTACGGGCAAAAAATAATGGCTAGGATGGTTAAGCCCGTATTTTTGTCACATCCTTACCTCCATGGTCCCGCTGTGCACATCCAGCGTCGTTTTCCTATTCCAGCGTCGTCCTCCGTCTATCGTCGTCTGTCGATCTCCCTCTCCAGCGTCGGGTGCCAGCGGAACACAAGATACCGGCCGCCATCTTACCTGGTCCCGCTGATCGTCCACGTCCTTCTTCGTCCAGCGCCGGATGATCTGTGAAACGAGAACCCCACGGGTTCTTAAAAAAAAAAACGGAAGGCTTCTGCGTGCGTGATGACGTCGGCGCGTGTGCGGGAAATTCAAATAGAAACTCATTCATTCATTTTGTATTGGATTCAATACAAACTTCTGTATTCAATCCAATACAAAATAATTCAAATAAATACAAAGTTTGTAATTGGTAAATTCAAACTGTCATTTTGTATTGGATTGAATACAAACTCCCGTATCCAATCCAATACAAAAATAAAAAAATAAATAAAATAAAAGTAAATAACTTGGAAATTCAAATTTATATTTTGTATTTGATTGGATACAAACTTGCGTATCCAATCAAATACAAAATAATATAAAATTAATACAAAGTACATAACTGGTAAATTCAAACGCTCATTTTGTATTGGATTGAATACAAACTCCAGTATCCAATCCAATACAATAAAAAAAAATAAAATAAAAGCAAATAACTTGGAAATTCAAATTCTTATTTTGTATTGGATTGGATACAAATTCCCGTATCCAATCAAATACAAAATAATTCAAAACAAACCCCAATAAATACAGAATCAAAGTTTTAAAAATTGCCAGTTATTCCCTGGATGGCTAGTGTGTAACACTGTGTCTTATCTTACCTTTGCTGATCTTCGCCTAATTTCCTTAAATTTTATTAAAAGTATTTTTTTTTACATGATTGTGCGTTTCAAACATTTTTTATATTCATAATATCTACTAGAACCCTTGTTCGGACATATTTCTGTAAGTTACAGGTCTACAATTTAAAAAAAAAATTTCATGAAAAACAGTGGATCACTTTTGGTACAGAAATCTAGACCTCAGTGTAACGCTCAGGTGGTTAAGATCCTTTAAATGTAACTTCTGTGTCCCCTTTCCATACAAAAACAAATTTAATCAGCAATTCTGTGTCCCTTTTCCATATAATCGATAAAATGTCCTTAAAAAAATTAAAGATTCAATGTTCTTGTAATAAACAATCCCTCCCATAGCAACATCCTTAATTTGTCTATAAAAATGTAAGTAAACTAAAAGTTAGGTGGTAAAATGGTGAGTAAAACAATTTAAATAAACTCAAATTTGTGTCTGCTGCGAGTGTAATGTCTTTAAAAAATATCCTGTTGGGGAAAAATCATGTTCGTGTGTAATGATTGCATATAAAGATATAACCCCTGCCGTCACAAAAATTAATCCTGTACTTTGTATCTTTTATATAAAATATATATAATACTGCATTACTTGACTGTTTATTATTAGAATCCTATTTCTGCCATTTAAAAACAGATTTTTACTGAACTTTCTCTAAATGAATCAATGGATTCTTCTAAATTCAGCATTTATACCTAGATTTATTCAGGATATCTAGAAAATTAATTACATCAAGCATTTTTTATAATATTTTATCATATTGGAATATTTAGATATTTTTAGCTCCACTGGTTTGAACATTTGACATTTTGGGAAGCAATACTGGCATACTGGCAGTGCTGTAGACTAATGGCTCAATGAACAAGTTGAGCTATCATGTACAAGAGCTACAAACAGGTGACCAAGTTTTGTGATGGCACTGAATTAGGGTGATGTGAGCCTCAACCAGATAAAGATGACTGGTCAAGCTGTGTTCGGTTCCAAGACCACCATAAAGTAAGTATCCCAGAAGGCTAATATGCCAACACAATAGATGGGAAGTGAGGATCTGAAAGGATGAGAGGGATCCAGGGCCCCTAAAAATATGGTTCCTGCCTTCTTTGTGGATGAGGTGAAAGGGGCACCCCCAGCAGTTAGGTTTGCACTCAGCACAGACAGTAGGGACCTCAGAGCATGGCAAGTAGAGAGTATATTTGGACAAATCTGGCATTAGTTGAAGAATAGGAGCTGCAGCAAATTCAATGAACGTGGTCTCTCATGCACCTTTTTTCAACTGTGTGGGTCCAAAGTCCTTTTGAATTTGGTCCACTTTAATGTCTATCCTCTGGATTGACCAGTAATTTAGAGAAAATTGAGTGTAACGCAGCAGGAAGGTCAAATTGGGGAACAGATTCAGGCAGGTACCTAATTATAATAGTGTTCTATTGATTTGCAGTTTTCTGCATCAACTTTAAGAAAGTGTTTCTCTATACAGCATGATGTGATAAAAAGAGTGGGGTAGAAATGTCAGCATTTAAGGTTAAGGTTGTGCTTGTTACCCTATTAGACGGAGTATCCCATAGCTTGAAATTCCAATTTACAGCTGACCTCCAGCCCGACAAGGTTTTGTTTAAATCCCTGCCTTGTGGGTAAGGACAGCAGGGGTGACTACCAGTCCGACTCGGTGACAGAGGGCTCAGAACGATGGAAGTTATCCATGAGAAGAGGGGAAAAAACATGGCTTTGAAACAAAAAGCTTGTCTGTGGTGAAGGAGTGCTCAGATTAGCTTTCCTAGCATCCAGCGGTTCTGCACTGGGCAGTAATTGAGACTGCAGCTTTGCGGCATGGTCATGTGCTGTGCGATTCCCTGGCAGGGAGAAGCCCGGGCTGAGGTTCACATTCACGCTGGCTATTTTGGTGCTTTTAGAGTGCTTATGGTAAGCACTAAAGTAGATTCCATTAATTGGGCATGGAGTTCCAACAAATTGCAGTTTACCCAGGAATGCACTGGGCACACCCCTGGGACTCTTTCTTTTTAGGTTATTTATAAAGGATATATAGTTTAGTTTTAAAAGATAAAATTTCTGTGTTTGCAGATGTGACCTCAATGAACTATTTAATTGGGCTGCCAGGTGGCAAATGGCATTGAAAATTGATAAATTTAAAGTTAAGAACTTTAACATGCATGTCATTGACTTATTATCATGCAATGCCAAGCCACAATTTCTAAAGTTATAGACTGTAGAGACAGACATAATCCTGCCCCCATACAAAGCATTAGTTAGACCTCATCTGGAATCCAGAGAAGGTTAACTAAAATAAGAAGCATGCAGGAGCTCAGCTATAATGAGAGATCTAAATTGAATCTATTCTCCCTTGAGAAGAGGTGTTGAAAGGGTGGGGGGGGGGGGGGGGGGGATGATTCAATCACATGCTTTCAAAATATTTGCTAAAGACAAGGGGGAACTCCGAGTCTGAAGTAGACATTTAGTGTCTGCATATGGAATAGATTCTTCCCTCAGGAAGTAGTTTATCACATTCTATAGACTATTTTAGGAAAAAGCTGCACACTCTTCTGGCACAAGAATATAACTAGGTATTAAAGTTTAAAATGAATGTCACCAACCAGACACTGTTGATCCATGGAATATCTGATTGCCTTATGGAGTAAGGAAGGAACTCTTTTCCTTTGTTGAAATAAATTTGACCATGTTTTTATAAGGATTTTTTGCCTAGATCTGGACCAAATGTACATATAAGTTTTTATCTAGATTATGACGGTTTGAACTCAATGGATCTGAGCCTTTTTCAGCCTGAGTTATTTTGTCAATTAAAAGCATAGTACTTGAACTGCATTGCCATAGTTTTGGGTTAGGGAGTTGAGATCTGCCTTTATATACATCCAAATTTTTTGTTATGCCAGCCCTAGATTAGAATAATCAAACAGTAGAGAGAGGGGGCTTTTTAGCATATAAGTAATATTTACTTAGAACAAAGGATTACAAGTGAGAAATATCAAAATTCACAGTTGACAAAACAAAGTAAAGTAAAATTGCCACAGTATTTTAGTTGAGGGATTTTTCAACAGCCATGCAACAGCATGGTTACATTTTTCATACGATATTTCCTTACCTTAACAATAGGCTCCTTGGGAGGTGCCCAGGCAGGCACTATTTTGCCATGCATTCTCCATGCTCCATATGGATTCACCAAGTGGCGTTCAAAAACAACATACTCTAATACATCTCGGGGCTTATCCTTTCCACATTCAACCCGGCCAAACCGATCGTAGATGATAAGGGTCTGTAATCACAATTTTAACAGTAGATTGCAAATTAAGTAAAGTAATTATTGTGAATGATTATCTTCAGCATGCAATATACGTAATGGGCTTAAAAGCAGTTGGTGATTTTTTTGGCTCTGAAAATACTTCAGCCACAAAAATACTGTGGTAGTGAAATATAACAATTTCGCAGTACATGGGCTCATCTACAATACAGATAGACATTGTATTGAACTGTGTTCATGCTATCTTAGTCTCATATGCCACCTCTAATAGTGGGAGGATTGCCACTAACCTGTTTGCTGTGCATTCGGACAGTCACTTGACCATAAAGATTCCCCTTTGAGACCATTTCAGGGCATCGGACCTGCACTACTCTGGGAGGTTCAAGAGATTCCACAAATGACCAGTGTATTGTACGATATCGATTACCTCGCACTATTTCCTAAAAGAAAAGTAAGAAAAAAAAGGGTAAAAGAGGCTGTTTCCCCACTGGAGAGATTAACCCCTCTTTTGGTACTGATGACTATCACCATGTAGAACAAAATAAAACGCATTTCAGTATTATCAGCAGAATAAGTGAGGAAATTTTATGGGGAACCTTTCCCAGGGGCAACCAAGGGAGGCATTCCCCAATTTCGCAAGATTTCCACTAACCTCCTATTGCATCTCTAGGAAAGTAAGGAAACATGTCTTCAATAGTACAACGGTTTAATGGTACTCACAAAAAACCCTATGTGAGCCACAAAAATTCTGGCTATGCATACTCTCTAAACAATTAGTAAACCCAAAAGGAAGTATATGTATTTCTACCTACCTGGGATATTTGGATGTTTAAGTCTCCTACATGATGCTTTCAACATAAGAAACACCCATAAGAAAAATCCATATTAAAAACTAGTTACAGGTTAAGATTATATACTTCTTTTTAGGTATGAAATTGCTTGGGAAATTTTAACTTTATACTTTATACATTTTAAGTAGTAGTGTAAGTAGTTTTTATTATGGGATTGGTGATTATATATAAATATTCTTTATCATTTTGTATCAATTTTATATGGATTTTTCTTATTATTGGATTCAGCTTTTATGCTCCTTGTCTGGTGCTTATGCTTGAGCCTACAGAAGCACATAGTAACATACATATTTTTGCTATGCTTTTAAAATATATATACACATGTCCCCCCCCCCCTATCTTGTGCTTATGTGGGTATCCTGAGCCTTCATGTCTGAGCCTGTGTCCATTTTTTTCTGCTGTGGTGGCCCTCCATGTCTCTTGAGCCGATTCCTGACCACGGCTAAGTTGCACCATTTCTGTTTGAAGGTATGTGCACTTTACAATTGAATTTCTGTTATTATGGTATGCACATTGTGTATTAAAACATTGTTTAGTTTGTATTCTGTTGTAGTGTTCTGTACTCATTGGCTTTGTACATAACCAGACCCTGAAGAAGCGGTTTTCTAGTTTAGGCTGTTAAACCAAGTAGTGTAACCTCTATGTCTAGCCAGAAATTGTGTATTGCATTCTAAAACCATTGGAACATGGTGGCTATAGCTTGTGTTTTGTCTTGTGAATTTGAAAATAGGATATGTTTGTTAATAAATAGTTCTTATATTCATTGTTCTATGTGTACTGCCTTGAAAGTAACACAAAAAAAACTTTTGCAATGTATATTTTTTTTAAAAAATAGGGATGTTGGCAGTAAGTCATTATTTGGTCAGATTTGACAAACAACACCTGGTCTTTGTATAACCTATAAATTATTTTTAGTAAATCATTTTTAAATTGTTTTTCATGGAGGATGTGGTCTATGCATAGTGAAATAAGATGCCTAAACACTAAGCTGCTGCTACCATCTCTTCTTACTCCCCAAGCTGTTCCTTTGAAATTTTCCCCAGATTCTTCACCTCAAAAGACTGCGCTTGCTGGACATGCAGGCATAGCAGAACAGGGCCAAACCACCCAGCTTCTTACCTCTCCCTCACCTGGGATTTTATTCCTATTCAAGCTCTGGCAAGGACTAGGACTGGTGGGCATGCATAAAAGCCTTGCTGACATACTTTGAGATGGAATGCTTTGTCCAGAGATTCGAGCGTAGCTACAAATCTGAACTGCAATCTCTTAGAGCTAAAACATATTCCCATTTACTCTAAAATGATTCACCTGGAAACTACTTATTCTATGTTGTTCAACAACATTGTTGCCCAAGGTACACTCAGGAAGTACATGTTGAACATCCTGAAATTAGATACATTTAAACCTAGTTTGATGGGGCACTTATCACTCTACTGCCTAATCTCCCTCAACACACTGGATAAATAAAGAGCACTGAAACCTTGTGCACTACTATAGGGCCAAAAATGCTTTCCTTTACTTCTCCAAAAATGAAGCTGGATAAAAACCATGCCATTCAATGCCCAGTGTATTTCCTGATCAAGTTCAGGAATTTGTAGCTCCCTTCTCTACTGCCCATACAGAGGCCCAACAATGTCACCTTCTCAGTAGTTGTAAAGAACATTGCTATGGTAAAATGTCACAAATCTTTACTATCTGAACCTTGGTAATACGTAAAGGTCACAAGCAACTACCTATCCCTTGTTTGGGACAGTTTCTTGTTTTACTTTGTCAGCATGCCCACAGAAAGGCTCAATGTCGTCGTACATTAATGCAACTGACAACCTCTGCAGGGATCTTCTGCCCATGTCTGGCTACTGCTTTGAACTTCCCTTTTTCCCACATAATCTTTGCTTATGGATTCCAGCCATCATCTGTCTGTTTAATAAAGCTTTGGAATTTACCTTGTAGACCTTTTGAGTGCAACCCTCCCTCTAACTTACCAGACTTATCCTTACACCTCACAGAGTGTGTCTTTGGGGATTTTCTACCAAATGTCTCTGCTCTTACTTTCTGTGCCTACATTTGATGGGCTTTACAGCTTTGACACTTCAATACCTATTTTTTATTTTGGTTTACCTTTCTGATTGTACTTCTGTTGCTTTATAGTAATATACTGCTGACTAGAGTGTGTTCTTGTCCCTGACTTCCAGCTTGCCTCAGATCTCCCCCATCTTGCTCTAATTTCTACAGGAAGTGTTTGATAGAGTTGTAATTTATATAGTTCCTGCAGTCTGATACTAGCCCTCCTCTTACCTTCTTTAACCCTTTCTGCTACACAGTAGGTTTCCCTAAGCCATATTTTAATATTTCCACGGGTGGGGCCCAGCTTGCTCTGCTTACAAGTCCAGCAATCCCCCAAGAGGTTGCTTGGTGCAGATTGGGACTTTTTGGTTGCATATGTATTTGTACCAGGTTGATTTTGGTTCAGAGAGAGCATTGCCTATCTTTCCCTTCTTATAGTATTTCCTATCCTATCCTCCCTATCTTTGTCATCCCAGCAAACCCCTCCCAGTTATTCCCCCTAAACTATCTTTGAAATAAAAACCTATCATTTTAAAGAATATTCTTGATTTGGTAGGATGCACACCCTTATAGGAATCATGGCATGAAATTTATTTTATAAATGGCTTTTCCTCTCTCTTTCATTTCATGTACATTTCTAGACTTGAACTAAAGCAGACTAGTGCAGAGAACCATTCTGCATAATGGTTCCTTCCCTTCTCTTACTATCCTACCAGACTATACCTTACCCACACTTTTGTGATAGTTAGCCTATAGGCAACCTTCTACAATATGGACCTTCTACAATCCCATTCCTCAGAAGTCTAAGCTGTCCTTCCCCTTGTCTCCATTTGAACCTCTTTTACAGGAACCTGCCCCAACTTATCTAAACACTATATGCTATCATGTCATGTCTCATGACCATCCCTCTCCATAGTTCACTCTACTAATATATAAGCAGTATAGGTTGTCTTTTTTGCAGCAAGACTTCTGGTACTGACCATGTTGAAAGACTGAATCCAGATCAATACATTTACCAACATTACAGATCAGTGCTACAGTAGTCACCCAAAGATCCAGGATGTCAATTGACAAACTTGCCTGTTACACCAAGAGTTCCCATGACCTCTCCTGGCCCCATGCGACTTGCATTTGGGCTGAGGATTCTTCATAAGGTAGGACAAAAAACCTCCTCTACTAAGAATCCGATTCTTAAGCCACTATACTAGGACAACCTGGTCCAGACTGCCAAAAGAACTCAAATGAAGAACCTCAAAAAATTCCAACTTAAACTCAACAACCTGGTATACTTCTACCTGCACGCAAGCCAAAGGAAAGCCACTGGGCCCACGCAAAGCTTCAAAAGTATGTTGTACAAATGCAAGGGATAGGTCTGGAATCTTGCTGCAGGTTATACATGGTTAAAAAAAAAAAAAAAAAAAAAAATAACTAAAACAGCAGACTCACCCTATTATAGAATAAGCCGTAAATGGCTATATGGTAAAACTTAAAAAATGTGTCAACAGGAGACAAAAAAATACCATTATAAATTTGAGAAAGAGGCCTAATGCTGAAACCCCTATTAGGTGCTCATTGACGAGTACAGTGAACCGTAACAGAAAGGAGTGGGAAAACCCAATCCTCAAGACCATGATCCTGAATACTGGTCTGCTTGACCAACCTAGAGATGAGGGAAGGGAAAGGACTCCGTTCTTGGGCTCTTCTGGCATAGCAGGAATTAAATTTTCCTGAAAAAAGCAGTGCCTGAAAAGCTTGTATAGCCCAAAGGGAAAGGGAAATTTCCTTTTAATAAACAAATTGGAGACATGAATGGGGGAATATTATCTGGGTTAAGATAGAAGAAGGGAACTATCTCATGATTAAAAGCTAACTCACTCAGAATTTAACTAAAGCTACGTACACACGGCAGATTTTTATCGCCCGATAATCGGGCATCGGCCAATTATCGGGCGAAAATCTGTCGTGTGTACAGTCGGTGTCGTCCATCGTCCGGACGACCGACCTGCCGGATCCACGGACGATGGACGACAGCCGATCGTAATGAAAGGGAAGGGGGAGAGCGCGCAGCAGGGTGCCGCTCCGTCGCTCTCCCCCTCCCCTCTCCATAGAGCATGAACGGTGCTGTATGTACAGCATCGTTCATGCATCTTGCAGCCCCTTGTCGTTGGAAAGGATCGTGAAAGATCCTTTCCAACGACAAAAATTGCAAGTGTGTACGCAGCTTAAGAGGACCAGATAGATGACCCCTTGAACAAAGGTTTTAATCAGAGAGGAGGAAACCAACAGTCTCAAACAATGAATGGAAAAGTGCAGAAATCTGACTCTTACAGGTGAAGAGTCAGACACTGGCCCGGACCTTACTATAGAAAAAAGAAAACATACCACAGAGAAACACTTAGGGATATTAAATCTAGTGTATAAGAAGGGTGGTATTGCTGTGCTTCAGAAAAACTATACCCTTGTTAGTGCTTAAAAAAGCCCAGCAAAAAAAACGTGTTAAATGGGGAGACAGTCACAAAGTCATATGGTCTGCTATGCTACCAGGAGACTAATATACACAAGCCAGTTTATGGGGTTTTGTTTGCACTATAGCATGCAAGTTTTTTTTTTTTAGGTTTTCTAATGTTTAAATAAAGCTTACGTTATGAACAAAGTTTTATAAAACTGTGAGAATTGGGCTTTGTGTGGGTAACTTTTCACAACACATGCCTGTTCATATGAAGTCACAATTTATTGTACATAAATGTGTATATGATTTAAAGTAGAATTTAAACTAGTGTTGTTTCACATACACCAATCAAATTATTATGTCTCTGATAAGCAAAACATTTTTGTTTAAAAAATAAAAAAAAAGCATGACAGAATTTTGGAGAAATTTAAGTCACCTGCATTGACAAGGTGCTCATTACTCCCTTGGTAGCAGGGCTGCCCCCCTTCAGGATCTTGCAGAAGCTTAGGCGAAAACCTGATGCAGCAGCTGCCACAAGACAGAGGCATATACTTGTCCTTGGTGTTAACTTAATCAGCTTGTTAAAAAGGTCCCACATATTTAAACAATAGGATCCTGTGTTTTAAATGTCTGGCTTGGAAATATACAAGGGAAATTACCTTAGCAAGATGTAACCATCAACTCCAAAAAGAAGAAGTTGATGAACGAGCTTCCACTATGACATACAGTTAGTTCCATTAATTATTTGAACAGAGACAAACTTTTTTCTAATTTTGGTTCTGTACATTACCACAATTCATTTTAAATGAAACAACTCAGATGCAGTTGAACTGCAGACTTCCAGGTTTAATTCAGTGGGTTGAACATAAGGTTGCATACAAATGTCAGGAATTAAAGCCTTTTTTTGACACAATCACTTCATTTCAGGGGGTCAAAAGTAATTAGGCAAAGCTGAAAATAAAATGTTCATTTCTACTTCTTGGTTGTAAACCCATTGCTGGCAATGACAGCCTGTAGTCTTGAACTCATGGACATCACCAGATGCTGGGTTTCCTGCTTTTTAATGCTATGCCAGGCCTTTACTGGAGCGGCTTTTAGATGCTGTTTGTTTGAGGGCCTTTCTGTCCGAAGTTTAGTCTTCAACAAGTGAAATGCATGC
>NC_092863.1:21222697-21257974 GCF_032062135.1 Pyxicephalus adspersus | reverse complement strand
AAAAAAAAAAAAAAAAAAAAAAAAGCTTTAGTTCCTCACATTTATATGAAATCTTTTTGTTCAACCCACTGAATTAAAGCTGAAAGTCTGCAATTCAACGGCATCTAAGTTGTTTCATTTAAAATTAATTGTGGTAATGTACAGAACCAAAAATAGAAAAAAGCTGTCTCTGTCCAAGTACTTATGGACCTAACTGTCTCTTCTGGGGAAGTGGCTATGTCCAACCTCAATACTAGAAATGCAGAGTTGGAAACAGCCACAATGTCTAATGAAATTTTCTACCCAAACCTAAGCAATTTCTAGACAGATATTGTCCTTTAGAACAATCATCAACTTGATGATAGCAAGTTTTTTGAAACATTTTATCACAACAATAAAACCTCCTCGGCCTTCAATTTCATACCTTTTCCACTAATAGGCAATACAGTTGTGAGAAACTTATAGTGCTACCCCCTTATCAGCCAACCCCGCTAATTTGCTGTACTCTTCCTGTTTCTACAATCTACCTGCAGTCCTTTTTCCATGGATCCTTGTTCTGCGCTACCCGTTTTCAAAAATCCATGTCTTCTAGACATTGGCTTACTGGAGAGCCTGTACAAAGCTGAAATAAGCAAATTGGGCTTTGCTATGCTGGAAGTGGACAATGCTGATCTGCATTGTCATATTACTCAGCTTGAAGGCATTTCAATTTAGGTCACTTTTAGACCCTTTGGTGGAAAAACTGCATAGTTAGAAGCTTCCTAGTATAAATCAAACTGCTGTTATGCACCCAGGAGTGGCAAACTAAACCTGGGTCAAGCTACACCTTTTTGCATGCATTGCATTTGAAGCAGCGGTGAAGTACTTGCTCAAGAGGAGAAAAATCAATCACAGTACCAAATCGACATGTCACTCTAAGGAACTGTGCCACAACAGAAGTTCCAAAATCTGTCCCTTGCAGTTGAATATTAGCTGTTGGGTCCATAGTTGAGTTTGTGATTCAACGTTGCAGTTGACTGCTAATTGGAATAGGCCCTTAGGAGTCATCCCTCTGACTGCTAAACTCACTCATCAATCAGCTCACTACACAACCCTCTGCTTCCCTTGGAAATATTGCTACTAGCAAGCCTTTATGATTAGGATTTTTCTCCCCACACATAAAACCCAGTCCTTAAAAAAATTTTGCTGTCTAAAACTGTCCTGACAGCTTATACAGTGACATAGTCAGAGTTTAGAAAACAAGAAAGCAAGCAAACAAGATGAGCAAAAAGGCTGAAACGCAACAGAGTTTTCCAGGAAGCACATATTCCCTCGAGTTATAATCTGTGCTGCAGGAGCAGTAAAAGGTGAAGGTATTGTTTGGAAGAGGACCACTCCTGTCATCATCCAGGCTGGATGACCCCACCATTACCAAAAACACACAGCCAGACAATGGGATGGAGAGAAGGCTGTGGTGACCTAGTTTTTAGAAAATCAAACCACCTGCATCAACCCTCCCCTCAGCATTCAGTTTGCAGCCTTCCCTAATATCTATTCTTCCCAGCACCTATGGACTTGAAACCCCCTTCTCTCTGCACCCACCCATCTGAAGGTCCCTACTCAGGATTTATTGTACCTGCAGCAACTAAAACCCACTGTGTCTGTGGCCCCTTCTCGCAGCACTCATTGGAATTGAAGGCCCCATTTTCTCACCAATGTTAATGTCTGCATCTTTCAAACAGTTTGTTCTGCCAAAATTTCAGGGAAGTATTTTTTTGCCATGACTGACAATGCTGCCTTTGTTGCACTGAAAATCTCAAAATCAGACCACCTACCCAATACCCTTCTATAAACTGCAAACCTCCCAGGTACATATATGCATTTGTGTTAGGGCTGTACATGTTTTTGTGTTTATTTTTTTCTGGGGAATTATATACTTTAATTTTTTTTTTAAAAAACTTTTTCCTTTTTTTTTGTCTACATTCTACATAAATGACAAGAAAAAAATTATATATATCACAATATAAACTTCCTTACAGGGTAGCAACGCTCTGTCACCAGACTATGTAACTTGTGACGATCAAACCTAGAACAGAAGAAGAAAAATGTTTATAAACAAGCAATAATCATACCTATACATTGCAGTAACACAATAAAAGCACCACATATGCTTTCATCCATTGCCATTTAAACAAAGGGAACGAATTGCACCACCAACCTACAAGCAGTGCAGTGCAAGACAAAGGTAACATACTACCTAACATGAAAGTGCTCCACTTTTGAAAAAATAGTGCAGGACAATTTAGGGTCTGTTGCCAGCGCATTTAAATAAACACTACACAGATGTAAATGTGGCTTAAAACTAGGGTTAGTTTTAACCAGAACAGCTTCCAGTAGACTGCAAAAAAAGGCTTCTACCATTAACGCAGGAGAAGACTTTAAATAGAAAACTTACCAGACTAGGGTGGAACAGACTTACAATTTTACAAAGTGGAGGTGCAAACTTTTACTATAAATTTCTGCAGCACTGACTGGCTGGTAAAGTAAGCTCCTATTATCTGTGAAATACTTTCTGTAGAAAGATTCTGAGTATCCAATCTGGAAAGAACATCGGAAATGTCCTGCTATAGAGGGCACAAAATTCACTTCTTCACATTCTTTAACAGGTATAAAGGCAATGAGAAAGACTGACTTCAAATGATCTGATATTTTAAAAGTGCTCGTCAGAGAATCAAAAGGGACTTCTTATTTTGGTGGGGTTTATTAAAGAAAGGGTAAAGTCCCTTCCCGTGGTGATCAAGACAGAATGGAACCGCAGAGCCTCCTGGGATAAATACGTCAGGCATCCCAGAAGGCTTTTGGCTGCTCCATCTGCACAACCCCAAAGCGAGACCCAATCCAGGAAACCTATGGAGGGATCAACGGATCTGAAAAAGTAAAGGGGAATGAGTTTTTTTTGTTTTTTAGTTTACTTCTGCTTTAAAGAATCTTGAAATATAGGTATCAATTGCCAAGCATTTTACCATGCATTCCCTGGCCAAAAGCTGCCATTGAGATAATATTGGTCAGTAACACTTTGCAAGAGTTCAAATACAAAAGAAGTACATGTCGTCTTAAAATTTGGGAAAGTTCATCAGAGTGTAAAAGCACTGAATTACAAAAACAGACTGTTTTCCTTTTGGAATTCTGAAGGACACTAGTATCCAGTCAATGCCCATCACCAGGCTAGAGCATAGGTTCCCAAACTTATTGGGTCAGATCTCATTTTTCAAGGAGTGATTCGATAGCATCCCCTTTGGGTTAATTATACTATATATTCAAAAACAAGAACAGATTTTTTTATATTATTTTTTTAAGATATTAACAATATTGGTTTATTACTCAAACTTATGAGCTAAAGCATCTATGCTGTTGACTCCCTCTGAGGAGCTCAGGCAAAAGAACCAGAGACTCCTTGAATTCTGTTGAGAAACAGATATATTTTTGGAATACCAAGTGTCCAAGTGTTAATGATTTGAGTATTTCCATATGCAGAAGGTTACCTCTTAAGAGTTACCCTGGACTGTGTTTATAGGCTAAATGATCTTCTGCTTACTTCAGAATAATCTTAGTAACTGCAAATAGATCCATCTGGTGCTGCTTTGTCAGTAGGCAAGCACTATGGTATTGTTGGTTAAAATTCAAACATACCACATCAATGCTGTGCAAAAAACTTTTAAGGGCCTGCCACAATAAAAGTTTACTTCAAGTGGGGAAACTGGCTGCCTCCTCCTTTGACCAAAAGCCCTGCGCCACTTGGTTGTTCATAAATGAGTTCCTGAAGCCCAGAAGCAAAAGTTCGTAGTTTTTCCGATTTTTATCAGAAAGCCGCACAGAAATGGGTAAAGAAATGCAGTAGTCTTAAGTGTAGACAACTGAACTGTAGGAAGACACAACCACATCAGATCCAGAGTTAAGAAGAACCTGTGACTGCATAAATTGGCCAGTGCTGATACACTAATTTTTTCCTAAAGTGGGAACAAATTTTTTGAAGTGTTAAAGCCAGTAATCTCCACTGTTAGCACCCAAGGGTTTTCCATTATGTCTAAATATTCACAGGCCAGAGTAGGAGACAGTAGAATTTGAAGTCTTAATTGCAATATTTATTTACAACCCATACAACCACAACCTTCAGGACTCCCATATTGTCAAAACAAAGATCTGCATTTTCTTCTTTCAGCAACACAACCAGAGAAACTGCTATAGTAAAGCATTAAGAAGACACACCCACAAACAAAATCATATGCACTTACAGAACCTGGCAGTGTTGTTTCAGCCAACTCCTTGATCAGGCTGTTTCCTGCCCCCCCCCCGGGTCTTAATAAGTAAAAGCAAACTGGTCAGAGGCTGAATCCCAACCCAAATTTCCCCTGGCCACTTTTCCATTTTTTAGTATTTTCAAGGGATGTGGTTCCTGGGAAAAAAATATTTGTTCTTAAAATCTGCTTGTAATTGGAAGTATGAAAATAAATATGTAGTGGATGTAGTGGTAGCTTCCCTCAATAAAAAGGTAGATTGAGATACCCTTAGTTGGGTGGTTGCCAACCCCGACTGGGTTGCTCAGTGGTTTCCCAAACCCTGATGGGAGGAAGCTCGGAGCTCAGGAGGAAAAACACTTTAAGGCAGGGTCCTAAAGGATGGTTTTAAAAACGCAAGTAAACGTTCCTACCGCTTTTATATGCACTTTTACTAGCATTTTAAAGCTTGCCTTTTAAACACTGGAAAAAGTCGTGTTTACATTTTAAGCACTTATAAACGCAGGAAAATGCAAAACAAAACAGGAAACCGCCCTAAGGGTTGCATTTTCTCACATTTTTCTGCGTTAACTCCATGCTTTAATTTTTTAAACGCTGCAAGGAGCGTTATACATAACACTCGAAAATGTGGCTCATGAAAACGTGTTGGTGTAGATTAGCTTATTGGAATGCATTAGAATTTCAAACATGGGCTTTTAAAGCCTCAGGTTAAATGCTGGGGAAAACTTCCGTGTAGACTAAGCCTTAAGCGTCAATAATTTGGGCACGTACTTCATTCCTATATTGGGTGAAAGCTGACCCATCTACATATGTCAGTAAGATGTGGAGCATTACCTAACAGTACCCCACATATGGGCGACCACCCGTGAAGAAGTCTTTATCGGGCGAAACGTATCAGATTTTTGCTGTCCTACGCTGGCAAGCTAATACTCACGGATAATGTTTTTTGGGGGCAAACCACCCATTGTTAGCTGTTTACGGTCTAGTGCTAAATACTTTGGCCAACCAACAGTTGTTTTGTCATTTTCTTATTATATGAGATTGATGTGTTTATATATGAATTGTATTATATTGTGACATTTGATGATTAATACAATACCCATTTTTGCCATAAGAACCCCTCTGTCCATTTCTGTTTTTCTTGGAATTGGAAGTGTGATAAGTATTACGGCATTTTTCCTCCATTGCCAATACCACAAGTATTATTTATATGACAAACTTTTATTGATAATTGAATTAGCACCATGGTCCATAGTCTGGTTCTTGAAACTGGAGGCCGAGTGATTCGTCCTTCCATCTCCATTTTAATAAAATTGCAATTGGATCAACTAGCTTGGTGTATGAAAGTATTGAGGCAGCAAGTTACAGTGTCTTAAGTTACAGAGATGTGCTACAGGGCAGGAAAACTGAAAATGTATGTTTTGGTTAGTGTGAAAATCATTACCTATTCCATGATACATAATGGATTTTAATACTCTCACCAGTAAGAGGGAGCAGCTGGGAGAGGAAACTTAAAAACTAATTAGGAAGTCCCATTGAGCAACTATTTAAAGACTTCTTGTTGAAGTGTTTCTGTGTTAACATCAACATTGAAAAAACAAAAACAAAATGCTTACGAAGTCAAGTTATTGTGTGCAGCAATGAAGATTTCCTGAGCTTTCTCCGGAAAGGTCTTGGTACTGAAGTCCTCATCATAGTTTTTAATTTTCCGAATCCTGTAAAAAAAAAAAAAAAAAAACTTAGAAAACAATGTAATATTCAAACACTATATACAAAGAGTTCTAGTGGTAATTGATTGCCAAGTTAATGCCACATCCATAAAAAGTATACAAAAAGAAAAAGTAAGGACTAATTAGTTTGTATAAATAAAGAATTAACCTTATTAACAACCTAATAACCTTATTAGCAAATTCAATTTCTTGCCTTTTCTTTCTTCTAATATAGGGGCAAGTAATTTGGTTACATGTCTGCATTGGGGCCAAGATGTATTGTATTGTACTGTATTAATGTGTTATGAGTGTGGAAGAGAAAGAAAAAGACCCTGCCTGTTTCAACCCATAAAAAAAGATCCAGAATTCTTGGCCTAGACAAAAAAGTATGCTTTCAAAATAGTTTGGCTTCTGAACGCACACGTGTGTAGACATCTGACATGGAAACCTAAAAGCACAAATCCACACAGCCTAAATGCTCAAATGTGGATGAATGCCCCCCTTTACATCCCTTAGGATCTAAAGAACATTACCTACATTAGTCATGTTTCCTTAACATTTTTGTGACTTTGGAAGAACATATTGCCAAATATAAGCAACACAGGGTGATCTGCTAGCCAACAGCTTTTGCAGCATTTGAAAGACTCTCAAATCTCAGATATACTAATTGATATTTAATATTGATATATTCAATTTTTCTCTATAATAATTTCTGCTTAAAGGCTTACTACACCAAGTTTTCTATGACCCCCCCAGACCCCAGAAGGTTTTAGCCGGTTGCTCCGCTCGGCTGCCGTACCTTCCCCGCCCACCTCACCTCGGCAGCTCTAATCCTCTGCATGGATCTCTGAGGCTGCTCTGTGCTGAGCTGTCATCCAGAGAATTGCTGCTGCTGGTGAGAGGTGGGCGGGTAGCTCAGCACACAGTTCAGCCATGAGAGTGAGACACAAGCAGCTCTGCCCCCATCTGATAGCACGAGCTGGGATTTCTGTTTTTTAAAAAAAAAGAAAAAAAGCTGCTTCTAAAATGTATCCACCCGAGTGGGCATGTGTAATGATGTAACTGCTGTGAGAGCTGTGTGTGAAGTCTGCATGTCATTCTGCATCTTCACAGCTCTCCATGTACAAACTTTCATATCTCCTAAACTGTATGTCGCAATGACTTGGAAAATTTTAGGGTGCACAGGGGAACCTCATAGATATTAGTTGCCACAGTTTCCTCCAGCTTTAAAGAATTTTAAAGTATGGGGGTCACTAATGAAAAAAATTAGGAAAATTGAATTTTGGGGTTGCTGTTTCAGAGAAAAGTGCAACTAGGAGTCCTAAATTGAAAATCCAAACTGGGGACCCGGGGCCACTTACATAGCAAGGAGCATTGGGGTTGGGCCACTAAATATATACCTGTCACAAATCTTTACCTATAAAACTACCCTGTCTGCTTCTCTTCTTTTAGAAGAACCCCGATTTAGAAGAGGTAGGGGGTACAACACTGGAAATATAGGTGCAAGTGGGGGACACATTCTCCCCTTACAATTTCATTACTATAGCATCATTGGAACATAAAAAACTCAGCCCATAAAAATGGGCTTCCCTGTCCGGTTACATTCCTGTCCACTTCTAACATTTTGAACAATTTTCCTGGAATGGGGAAGTGTAAGAAACCAAAAAAGTAGGTACAAGTGGGGAACATCTGTGGCTAACATCCCCTAAAACTTCATCACTAGGTTATCATTAGAACAAACTTTGCCCACTAAAATTTAATGGGGTTCAGGTATTGGAAGGGTACAGTCATGTGTAACAAGAAAGTGCATTTTGATGGGCAGTTTTTTTTTTTTGTTGTAATGATGCCATGGTGATGAAAGTTTGGGAGGTGATAGGTACAGTTGTCTCCCACTTCCATCTCTATTTTTGTTTCCATGCACCTCTTCATTCTGGAGAAAGTGGGGTTTGAGGTAGAGATGCAGACAGATATGTGTAACAAAGCAGGCAGCCCATTTTGATAGGTAGGGATTTATGTTCTCATAATGCCACAGTAATGAAATTTTAGAAAGGTTTAGCCACAAGTGTCCCCCACTTGAACCTACAGTTTCAGTTTCCTATGCCTCCACATCCACCTTAAAAATTTCAAGTCAATACAACCAACGGTTTAGGAGATCTGAAGGTTTAAACACAGCAAGTTGTTAGGCTGCAGAATATGACATGCAGCTTTTACACATAGATATCACACTGCGCTGCCAATAACATTACAACACTGTGAATAAACTTCACAGCCTTTTTTTTTTTTTTTTTTTTTTTGGCAGTGATGAGACGTGGACACTGGCTGTCTTGTTCCCATCTGATATCACATGCATGATGATATTAAAGCATCACCACATTTTTAACATTATATAATGGAAAAATGTGTTTTTTTTGTTTTTACGCTTTTTTGGGAGGACCTCTCCCCTTCAGTATTTACTTCCATTTCGGTAAAAACCGAAGGGGAAAGCCGCAGCCTCCTGGGATAATTGTGTCACATACCCCAAGAGGCTCTGGGCTGCTACTTCTGTGCAGGCATCTTCAGAGGCTTTATTATAATGTAAAAAAAAAAAAAAGGAAAAAAAGTGTTTAATCTCATGCATGCGCAGTGCAAGGAGGCACTGGACGTAACAGTGAGCATCAGAGAAAAGGTGGAAGCTGAGCCACCATAAGCCCGCTGGGTTCGTTTTGTGAAACAAGTGAAAAAAAATGTTTTCACAAAAGTTCACTTTAAGTAAATACGAGGGGGTGCTGAGAAGTTCCTGGCTTTGCCCCCTTCCAAATGAGATAAAAAAAATGAGTGTGGGGGCATATGACAGCCCAACATCTTAGTATGTAACTGTGCAAATATCAGATCTTCACGATTCTTAAAACTGTTTTTTCTTTTAGTGAGAAGCTGTGATGGCAGAGGCACAATCAAGTGTCACGTCGTTGGAGTTACGGGCCGTCATGAAGTTTTTTGTTTCTCCAAGGAAAGTCAGCAAAGGACATTTACACTGAGATGTCACAAACACTGGAGAAGTGTCCTTCCTATCGCACTGTCAAAACCTGGATATCTTGTTCCAAGACTGGGCATTTCAACGTTGAAGATGAGCCCCGCAGTGAGTGCCCCCCCAACCTCAACTTAGAACACTAGAAAGTGGGGTCACAATACACGGCATTGGACAGTTGTGGCAAAATACATATAATGGAAAAATGTGATATACTAACGGGGCAGGGAGAAGGTAGAACACAAACAATATGAGGTTACTGAATACCAATGGCATAAACAACTGGGAGCACTAAATTTGCTGTGTTTTGCCACACCCCCTTTTTGACCACGTGGCTACAGCTTCCCTCCACCTGGCTGAAAAAAAAATTCTGGGGGAACAATGCATTGCCATATGGTTTATATTGAGAAACAACCAGTAATCTCACAGAGACTTCCCAAATCTTTTTAAACCCTGTGGTTCTTGTTATAATTAATGAGGCTATTAACCAGAATCTACAAAATGATGAAAATGCTATCCCCTGAAATAAAACTGAAGTGACAAACTGACACAAGTAATGCATAAGCAGCCACTTCATGTTACGTTGCCATTTCACCCTACTCACAGATTACTTAGAACTTAGCACAAGCCTTCCCAATGCAACTCGCGAGCCTATGTACTAACAAAGTGCAGAAGGTGAGTTCTCAAACGGGGACAGATCAATATTTGCATGTCTGGGATTTAGGGAACCTACAATTTTTGCATCCAACTTTTGTCTTACTGAGACAAAACCTGCATGCTCTCCCACCCTGCTGCATAAGGACAAATGTGCTTGTTCATACTATAATCATTGTGGAAAATCGTTAGTCAGAGAGCTTTCACATTGATCTTTTAGAACCCGTATGCCCCTTTAGTTAAAGCAAGAAAAGAAAAAAATGGTAGTTTTTGCCACAATCTGTATTAGCCGTACATTTTACCAGGCTGTCAGTAGCATTTACCCAGCTGTAGTCTATGTACCATACCTTTAATATCTTGCAAGTCAAAATCAGTTAGATTTAGTGTTAACTACTTTCAATATTCTTAAAGGACAACACATAAATGAAACTTGCACGTATCCAACAGAAAATATATCACTAAGCACTTTAAAAGGAAAGTGCCTCTGGTATACTGGTAAGAAAGAGGGACGTGATCTGTTAAAAAAACATACAACAGGAAAAAATAAATAAAAGACTAGGGCAGGTAACCTCCTGTTCTGTAAGGCTACTGGAAATATAGTTACCAAGTTCAACTTTGATTTTACCAAAATGTTTAGCAGGACAGCACACTGAGAACCTTCACATTAGGGAGGGAAAAACCCTGGAGAACTCTCATCCAACAACAAAGAGTCTAAGAATCCACCAAAACTCCAGGCAAAAACAAAGTTTTATCTAAGGCTTGAGCTTTGGTGAAGAAACTATACACACCCACATGGTAAATTAGCACATGGCAAAAAAGGTCTGCAATACAGCACAAAAAAAAGCAAGTGAGAAAAGAGAGAGGAGAGTGTGAGAAAGAGAGAGAACACAGATCAAGATGGCATGGGTGCCAACAGACATGAACAGATGATGCAAGCCACAGGTGTACTTAAAGCAGACCTAAACTCACACTTTCAACTTGGGTTTATGGATTATGTAAACCTAAGGTAATATGATCTGTCTGGGGATTTACTTTTGTTTAAAGCTTCTCAACACCATAAACTGTCAAAAAATTGCTCTGACCCCTCCCCCATCAGTCAAAGAGGGGGGGGGAAAAGCACTTAACTTGTTGACCAATCAAAGCAATGGGAGTGGGACCATCCAGTTTAATGCATTTTTTCCCTCTTTTTTCCTGTCATGTGATGTTTGCGCTTACTCTCCAGCACCAAGGTCTGCTTGTGTCAGATGCAGGAGGGGTGTTGGCTCAGCTCCTTAGCAGGGAGGCTTCACATCTGAATGGAAGGTTTTTTATTGGGGTCACTGAGCTACAAAAAATGGGGGTGACAACTCGGATTAGGATAACATCTTGGATAAGGATGATAATGCAGATTAAGGTGACAACTAACATTCCAGTCCAAGAAAGTGAGAATAAATATTAGGTATGATGTTAGAGTTTAGGTCCACCTTAATGGAAAACAGAACTGTAGATCAAGTGCACAAGAAAAGGTTCCGTTACATAGGTTTGCAGGATCATTTCTGTGATTCAATACATGGTGCTAGACAACCTCTGGTTTTGCATATGGGACAGTTTTTTAGGCCAATTTAAAATTCAGTCTTAGGGTATGCATATGTGTGTGTTGTGGCTTCAGAAAGTACACAGACCCCCTTCATTTTTTTCAATTTTGTTATGTTGCAGCCTTATACTACAATTGTTCAAATTCTTTTCGTCTCCTATTAATCTACACCCCCTGCCCTTAATGACAAACATAAACCATAAAAAAATTTTAGACAATTTGCAATATTTGTTAAAAAAGATAAAACATTTAACATTTAAACAAATATTCAAACCTTTTACTTTGTACTTAAAACTTTCAGTGAAGCTGAAATATATTTGCAGCCTTCCCCAGATTCCGGTTTGTGCTCCAATATGCATTTTCAGCTATGAGACCTTAAAAAGAAGTGTGTTCCTCTCCAAATCATGTCCAATCAAATTCATTTATTACAGGTGGCACACCACTGGAGGGGCCTGTGCCAAATTTCAAGAATTGTTGCAGAAGGTCTAAATACTGATAAAAATGTAAAAAAGTAGATATATATTAAAGAAAAAAATGAACTAAGATGTCTTAAATTCCTTTTTTAAGGCTGCCACATAACAAAATAGAAAAATTGAAGGGGGTCTGAATACTTTCTGATGCTGCACGTATGTTTGGGTTGCCAGGAAAATTGCCCTGGCCCATAACCCTTTTATTTTTATTAATGCATCTATTTATTTTATTTCTTGCACAACAGAATTGGTTCTTCATCTAATTCTACATCCCCTACCAGCACTGGCTGTACCACAAGTTTTCACTTTGCTCTGTAAATGGGTACAGCAGGCCTAAAGACCTACCGCTGAAAGAATATGTAAGCTGCCATTGCTTAAATAATTCTAAATACTACTTGAAAAAAACTGAAACAAGTATGCTGATAACTGTGTGAAAGGCTCAAAATTGACCAAAACATTAAATGTTTCTTCTTTTAGTCAAATTCTCCTGTCACCATATTTTGATTTTTACATAGACACTTAAGTAACCTACAGTTGTGTTTAGAATAGCTAGCAATAGCAGTGTGTTTTAAAAAAAAGTAGAACGCCAAAATCCTTAAAACAGCTTTTATTTTCTATTCACACAAATGCCCAATGCATTTGTGTGTATGGAAATAAAAGCTATTATACCACTGCCCGCTCTATTACAAATTGAAACATTAGGAAAAATATATCAAATTTGTGTTATTCCTTGAAAGCAGAAAAGAGAATATCAGTTTTTTTTTTTTTTAAATATTAGTGTGGTGTTAAACTAGTGAGGTAGTTAATTTGGTGAAAAAAATGTGTCAATTATGGCCCTTATTCAAGGAAGCATTTCTCTCTGATATCCGGTTAAAATGGGTTCCAGACATTGTTCAGAAGAACAGCGTACCTTGATTAAAAAGTTAAATAGAATTGGGAAAACATATAAAGTGGCAACCAAAACCTCAAAGACATTAAAAAAACAGAAAACTACAATTTAAAAGGATATAATAGCCAAAATGACAAAGACTCAGCCAATAATCAGTTCCAGAAGGATCACAGGAGGTCTAAAGTTACCTGTGAGTATTGTTAAAATTAGAAGACACGTGAACACACAAGTGATGCCAAGCTATTGAGAACTTTCGGGGGCAGCGCTGAACAAGGTGGCTGAAACACTGCACAGCTCCCGCTCGCAACATTGTATCCAGTGTTATCCTAGACTTTGGTACCTCCCCAGAGTCCTGAGAGAGAAATCTTTATTGAGAGGGAACTGGGTATTAGTGACAACAAAAATCAGGGCTGTCATCGCCAATCCGGTCTCCTAAATCACCAGAATTGCTGCCTTTGTCAACGTCACAGTAAACATCTAGTGATTTGTCTACATCAGCAGACCCCATCCTACCCCAGGGATCCATGGCCAAAGAAGTTGCAGACCTACTTATGCCCTACTTTGATCAAAAATTTGATTCGCCGCGACATGCCTTTGAAACCATTGTCGCCAACATATCCTCCAACACTACGAGTTCAAATTGTTGAGTTGGAACAAGGTGTTAGCGATGTAGAGGATCAACTTTTTGAAGCTCAAGGAAAATTTAACCTAAAGACCAATCAAATGGCATATATGGAGGAAAAATTGGAAAATTCGGAAGATCAGTAACGGAAGGTAAAATCTGGGCTTCATAGGTATTCCCGAGGAATACGAAGGTCAAGACTTACAAAAAAAAAAAATTTTTCAGTTGATCCCATGTTAAGTCTAAACCTTCCCCCTCTCACTGTTTGAGCCTTTGAGTGCACAGAATTGGGCCTGACCGTCTACCATCAAGTCAAAGACCAAGGCTGGTGATCGCAAAATTCTTTCACAGGATGGATAAGGACACAGTACTAGCAGCCTACAGCAGGCAGATGGAGGTGAGAGTCGGTGAGGTAAAGTGAGGTAGGTTTTAACTTTTCAGAATTTCTCCGCAGCAAATGCTCAAGAAAGCCTTTTGTTCCCGCATGTTGGGGTCTTACGTATTACTTGGCCTGACAGAAAGCCTTGAATTTCATACAGAAAGAGGACCAGCACACTCCGTTATCTGTTGTTATGCCAACAGTACAATTTTTAGGTACAAACCGACAGAGCACCTACTTTATAATTGTTTAATTGTTACGGGTTTTGTGCAATTTATTGTGCTTAATATTGTTTTTTCAAAGGGTATTTATTGTATTGTATTTATTCACACTGATAATATGGTTCTTTGAGAAATTATTATACCCATTATCCTGTCCTCTGACTGAAGCTACGTACACACTTCCAATTATTATCGTCGGAAAACGAACGACGAACGTTCCTGCACGATATATATGAACGATCGTATAGCACCGATACTGCACATAGAGGTAACGACACGATCGTCCGCAGATATTGTACACACAAGAGATACGATCGTTTAAGCGATAGAGGAACTATGTGCACGACAGGAAAGTGAACGGACGTTCGTTCATCACGCATGCTCTGAACATGGACGATCAACGAACGACCGTACACACGAACGATGTTCAACGATCGTCGTCCAATCCGATCCGCCGGTCCGGTCGTTCGTTTCCAGCGACTTTCCTCGTTCGTCGGCGTCGTTGGTTACTTTTTTACGAACGATTTTTTGCCCAATCGATCGTTCGTCGTTCGATTGGAACGATAAAAATTGGAAGTGTGTACGCACCTTGAGATACCTAGGCAGAGTATTTTACGTAAGAAGTTAAAGGAACTAAACTCAAAAATGCCTAAAACAAAAAGAAATCCACTTACTTTCAATCCTGCAGTGCAGTCGATTGGTCCGGAGCTGTCTTCCATTGGGTACCGTGTCATCCCGGTATCCATCTTCGGGATGGCCTTCCCAGCGCCACCATCTTCACCTCTTCATCGTGGTTCTACTTCCTCTGTCACCCGACCCAGGCACGAGATCAGGTGACATAGGTTGGGGAAAAAAACTTTTCCATCTCACTGTGCATGCGTGAGTTCGGAAAATTTTTCTCCTCACAGGAAAAGGAGCATCCAAGAGCCTCACGGGATACATGATGTAGGTATCCTGGGAGGCTCTGGGCTCCCATTCATTCTCAATCGCCTAGGCGATTGCACCTTTTTTTTTTATAAAAAATCAACGGCCATAGGGATAAAAAAAAAAACTAACAAACAAAACAGAGTTTACCTCTAGGTACAGGAAGTGGCTATGGGGACCAAGTATGCCAACTTAGGTCAACCTGTACCTGGGTTGCTGGGAAAGGAGCCTATTTGCAAGCGAGAACCTCTTGATGCATCGCTGTCATGTATTAATAAGGCACAGATACATCAATAATGTATTTCTCGTATGGACTGGTACGGAAAAGTATTTTTGGAGTTTGTTGAGAAATTACAAGGCAATCCATTCAATTCAAAATTAACACTACAATATACTTGGAAACAAATATCCTTTTGGATATTTAGATTATGAATTCTGCGGGTAATACCATCTTATCAGCAAAAAGTGCACATCCTGTTTTCATAAAAAAAATAGCTTTTTTTGTTCCCAGTATCTCCGAATTGAGAAAATTGTTCAATTTAACACTCAATCAATATGTAATATATATATATATATATATATATATATAAAAATAAATACACACACACACACACACACACTGTCCACAACCGGTACAAAAGTCACCCCCTTAAGCTACAAAACAGATGACTTTATATTTATTGCACTGGATCGTCTATACCCAAATTCAAGAGGAGGCAATTTTGATAAAGAACTTTTTGAAAAGGGAATTCAAATTGATACTTGAATTAAATTCTACACAATATCCAGGGTTCAAAGCCATATTGAAATTTAAAGTTCTGTGTTTTTTTTTTGTTTTTTTACTATTGGGGTGTAACCAATACTTCTATTCAAACATGTTTTGTATGTTGTATATATGAAGCATGTGAAGATAGACATTTATACATATTCCAAGATGTATTTTTTCATTATATTAGTTGAATTATTTGTATTTAAAAATAATTATTAAAAGAAAACCTTTGTGTCTGCCTAGATGCTTTTCCTCATATTCTCTGGAGTGCAAAGCCTATATGGTGCGGGGTAATTTATCTCTAACAAATGGAAACATGGCCTCCATCTGTCTGGAGATGCTGTGCTACATTGGGCACCTCGGTTCAACCGTGCTGGACTTAGTTCTCTGCCCTTCTGACATCAATTCCCTTAGATGAGAGGTGGAGCCTTAAGCTCCACGTGGAACGCTGCTACCAGGCAGGAAATTGAAAATTGTGACATCAGTGGTCAGAGCCTATTTTCATACGGGACCCCTGAGAGACTGGATTTTGTTGGACAGGTTTTTAGGAGGTAAAGTAACAATCTTCTAAACTACCTCGTTAGATCATTTATACTATTTATACATTACAGTTTGTAACACACAATTTTTTTTTCACGTGGAAAGAAACTATAGGTGGGTGTCAGCCCCTGTATAGTGACCCAAGTCTTTAGTAACCACCTAAAAACAGCTGGGTGGTTACTGAAAGGTGCTGGGTGGTGTGCCTGGCTACCATTCTTTAGTAAATGGGAAAAAAGTTTTCATCTTCAAATTATGCTATGCTGTTACTAGGTGGAATTATTTGTTTTTTCCAATTTGTGTCTAATTATGGAGCAACTTGTTTTTGAGTAAGCTGATTTAGGCAGTAATTGTAGATCTTAGATATTGATATATCCATC
Source organism: Pyxicephalus adspersus (assembly GCF_032062135.1). NCBI lineage: Eukaryota > Metazoa > Chordata > Amphibia > Anura > Pyxicephalidae > Pyxicephalus > Pyxicephalus adspersus. The sequence goes on along the minus strand of NC_092863.1, from coordinate 21,241,590 downwards.
TCTTACAAACCTTTTATGCCATTGGTGGTTGTAACAATGTTACTAATAATAATTGGATTATTCATGGAAATTTAAACAATTAGTCCCATAGGACTTGGTGCGCAAAAGATGGTCTCTGGAGAAAGGCCCGCGGCCGACCCAGCGTCCACTAAATGCAGAATACAGAGCCACACATGCAGAGTAAAAGACAGTAATTTAAAAACCAGCCAAGTCAAAACCACAGGAAACCAATCCATCCAGTGCAGTAAAAAGGGTGACATATGGTAGCACTGGGTAAGGGTATTGAAAGACAGTGGCTGAAAAAATGATTTAGGCTTTCTGTAATCAAATATAAAGACCAGTGTTTCTCAACCAGGGATCCATGACATCCTCAGGTACCCCCAAAGGGGTTCCTTAAGCAATGAGCAATGTGTGCATCTCAGCTCAGTTTAACAGCCAACAGTGATATTTATGGCTTTTTTAAAAGGGTGGCCATCAAAATAGAAGGTATTTTTCCCAATGTCCACCAAATAATATACTGTTAGCTGTGAATGCAGTAAATATAGCAGAGGTTCCTCAAGGGTTCCGCAACATTAAAAAGGTTTAGAAACACTGATGCAGACACGTAAACAAAGTGATCATGGCAAGTTTGGCTGAAAAGTCCTAATGAATTTACAGGAAAAATTTCCAAATCCCACAGATTTTTTTTTTTTGTTACTACCAGAACAGTGGTGCCTTTTTGTCTATCCACAGGCACCCTGCTCAAAGAATTTTACAACAGGGTATCCCATCCCCATCCCAAGGGGAAGGTCTTAAATGGTCTGTATATAGCACCCACGATAAAAGAGTTTTGTAAAAATTATGGCTCCAGGAAACTGTTAGTTCTTCCAGATAGATGGCTTTTTTGAAAAGCTGGTGTTAGGAGTCCTGGAGCCAGCCAAGGAAGAGTTGGGAGGGAGGGATCCTTGTTCACCCAGTATAGGTCCAGGTCTTCACCTGTACTGTAGAAGTAGACTGATGAGAGCTCACTGACTTCCCAAAGCTTGAAGGAAAAGGAACTCAAGAAAACCCATTGGTATCGGATTTACCAAGTTTTGTTTGTGCCAAACAGACTTTGTATTTTTTTTTTTTACTGCTAGTAAGAAAATGTACTGCGGTTAGTACACTTGCTGCACATTTTTAGACATCTGTGGACTTTACCATTGAGTGTATTTCGCCAGATTTACATTTGATTATTTGCATTTTTTATGATCATATTGTGTAGTCTCTACAAAATGCAAGTATGTGTCAAGGGTGGTCAACAAAAGCTGCTCTGGCATCAATGGCAGCAAAGACAGCTAGATTTACTGGTGTTTCTAAGAATCTTCCAAGACAGCAGAACCTGGGAAAGATAATTGGTGCTTTCCTATTTTGTTTGCAATAATTAAAAATGCCTCCCAGCCACCTCATTCCTCAATTTAGATAAAGTAAAGTACCTCCACCAGTGCACGTATGAGTAAAAATAAATACTAAATCTCCAATAGGTGGGAAACAGGCGTGCCATCGTGGAAGATTCCCAAAAACACAGGAACTGGTTAGCTTTCAGGATGGTAGAAATATAAAATCAGCCTACCTTAAAGTGAAACAAATGCTTTTAAAACTTCCTGCCAAACACTTGGTTTTGTTGACAGAACCTCCATTCAAAAAGGTCTAATGAAAGAGTGTTGTGAAGAATGTAGTTACCCTTAAGATTTGTTTTATTGATGGGCCCATCTACCTTGCCCTGATTTTGCAGAGAAACAATTAAATGTACTTTGATGCAAAGGGTCAAAGGACCATCCTCTTTGTAAATCATGGAAATTGTGCTAATTTTAGCCATCTTATCTTTTTTCATTGCAGTCATTATCTGGGCCCACTAGACAGCACCAAAAATGCCTTGAACATTTACGCTCCCTGTAAAATTTCAAGTACCAGATGAGACATCAACAGTAATGAGCAAGGTATAGGATTTCTGAGAATATTGTAAAATGTTGGTACAATAATCTTCTAGGTCCTTCAAAAAGAAGCAGCCACTTTAGGCAAGTATAACTGAACCGATTATAAGGTCATTCCATCTAGAAGGAAAAACAAGGCAAGATTAGGCTTACTGGTCCCCTAAACTACTGGCTATAATGATAATGAACAAGGGGCTGCTTTAATTGTATCCTTGAACCAATTTAAAAGGGAAACTTGGCCAGCATATTAAGAACCTTAATCCAACCCCAAGGCAGGGCAAAATTCTTTTAGACCAGTGCTGACCTTACCCTTCAGTCCCCGGAAGAAACCCTGGAATTTCCACATTTTTTCAATTTGACAGGCACAAAGAAAAAAAAACACAGACTAAGGGCATAATACTACACAGCTGCACATAGTAACACTCCTCTCCTAGGGACAAAGCAGGGTCTCTTGAAGAAACAGACATAAAAAAGTCCCTGGTATATACTTACTGGTGATCCCATTATATAGTACTTAATATCAAACTCTTTCTAAATACCACCACCATGCTGCAAACTCTTGTGCCGTCTCTGAATTCTACACATTGTTATATATCAATTACCTGGACAACACCCCTTTGCCCCTTTCTATCCATTTATATCATAGATAACCTGAATTAAGGAGTGCCTCAGGATGGCACACTAAATGACGCGGCAAAGAACCCCTAACAAATATAAAGATTATTTTTAATAGGGGTTTTTTAATAGATACCAACATCATATGTTAAAAGTTTTTATTGTATTGTAAATATTAACCATCCAACATTGCCATTTATCATAATCACATTAAAGTTTTAAAAGACACAACACATTTACTCTATATCAAAATCACCAAAGTATATACAGCTATTTACATGTTTGATATACCAGATATATCATAGAACACTACACTAAATCTCAAACTACAATCCACAAATTGTAGGGTTTCAAATCAAACCACGTCAAGATTTGGCCATTTAACAGTACCACTTTAGATGATGACGTGTTTAGCAGAAAATAGTCTGCTTCATCAGATCATGGTCAGAAGTTGTATGGAAAAAATTACAAACAAATAATTGTAAAGGGACTGGAATACAATTGTCATCACACAGGAAGCAGTGACCTACAGACCATCATGCCAATAAGAGATTTTTGGCTGAGGGTAATCAGCCTTGCCAAGTATGCTACAATCACTTTGGGAGTATTAAAGTAGTCAGTAAGTCGGATGTTTGACATGAAAGACTTTTTCCATATGATATTTTCCTGTGAGATGTTCCTGGATCAACAGTCTGTTGTCTTTATTTAAGACTTTGATACCGTTAATTTTTGTGCCTCTAGAAAAGCACCCAGCTTTTTCTTAAAATCTAAAATACTTGCTGAAACTACTTCCTGAGGGAGCATATTCCACATTTTCACAGACCTTACTGCGAAGCATCTCTTTCTTATCCAGAGATTAATGTTCTTTTCCTCCAGACACACTGAGTGGCCCCGTCCAACTCTAAAGTGAATATCTGAGAACAGAGTTTTCTATATGGCCCATTTATATATTTATATGGGGTGATTATATACCCCCTTAATAGATTTAGTTCAGATTATTAGTTTAGTTGTTTAGTTTAGTATCCTTTTTGTGAACTGGTGCCCTAAACAGGACTATTAAGTTCAGATGAGGTCTGACCAATGCTTTATACAAGGCCAGGATTATGTCTCGATCTTTGCAGTCTATTCCTCTTTTAATACAGGAAAGTACTTTGGTAGCTTTACAGTTACAGTGTAATTTACATATATAGTTACATAGTAGGTCAGGTTGAAAAAAAAGACATAGGTCTATCAAGTTCAATCACTAGGGAAATAAACATATCTCAGATAAAAAACCCTATGGACATAGTTGGTCCAGAGGAAGGCAAAAAAACCCTGGTACAATTTGCTTCAAAGGGAGGAAAAAAAATTCCTTCCTGATTCCATGAGGCAATTGGATGTTCCCTGGATTACCAGTCTCTGTTATCTTTACTTTAAAGCCTTACCACTCCCTCTAACTACAGTAACCCAACTCCTTACATGTTCATCCAGATTAACCTCTCCACCCTCCACATCTAAGCCATTAACTACCTGCTGAGTGCCCGGGAGACCCCTTTCAAGGTGATCGACTGATTTCAGTGTTGTAATGCGCTTCTCCAGCTCTCCAATGTGAGACACCAGAAAGGCGACTTGCTCACATCTGTTACAACAGTATTCACCTAGGAGCTGTTGGTCTATTTGTGCATACATATGATGGACAGTGCACTGAACAAAACCTTCCACCTTGCTGCCACTCATTTTCCAAGTTACATTGTTTTCAAGGAGTTAAAAAAGTTTACTTACAGTTTGTAGTTAGTAAAGGATTTACCTGCTTTTTTTAAACTGCTGTGTTTTCTAACTTCACTTGTGTCACCAGCCAAGAATGAGCAAGCTCAGTTTTAGATTTAGTGAGTTTTTGAGTTTTAGATATTGCAGCTTGGTATTGCATGTTAATATTACCAAAACTTCAAGATACTTTACTTTGGACAGTATGAAGCTTGCAGATTGTTAGCCTTCAAGTGCATTACATTACAATATGGAATGTAATTTGACAAATGAAACAGTAAATCCAGGTCTGCTTGTAGGTTATAGACATCCTGTATAGACTTAATTCCATTGCACAGTTTGGTGTCATCTTCAAAAACAGAAATGGTACTTTTAATCCCGAGTTTTATATAATTTATAAAGATGTTAAACAATAAAGGTCCCAATATTGAACCCTGGGGTACACCGCTAATAACCTTAAGACCATTGAGAGTATGAATCATTAATTACTATTCTCTGGATGTGGTCTTTAAGCTAGATCTCTATCCATTTACGGATTGAATTTTTTGAACCTATGGACCCTAACTTGCATATTAACTGTCTGTGGGGTACTGTGACAAATGTTTTTGCAAAGTCCAAGTACACTATATCAACTGCTACTCCACTATCTACCGGTTTACTTACTTCCTCAAAAAATGGGAGAAAATTTGAGACAAATTACGTCTTCCTTGAATCCATGACGGCTATCAACTATAGTATTTTTTTGCAGACTCTATGTTTTTTATGTGTTTTTTTTATCACACTCTCTAGACTTTTCAACTATAGTTTATCTTACCTGTCTGTAGTTACTTGGTTACTTGGTAATGACTTTGCACCCTTTTTGAAGATAGGAACCACAGATAGATAGAAGATAGGTACCATGCCGCCATTGGGTTAAAGAGAAGCTAAAAATTTGAAACAATGGCTTTGAAATAAGTAAGCTCAGCTCTTTAAGGACACAAGAATGTTTATCCAATTGTTTCTTAACCAATTTTTTAGCCATTGTGACTCATTTAAGGCTGTGCACATTACTATTTGCAATTTGAACTTGAGCACTTCATTAATGAAAAACACAATTGCCAATCTCTTGCAGGCGCAGGTCTAATTTCTAAAATTCATACAGGCCAGTGGAGATTCCAAATGCAGGAAACACAACGGAGTAATCAGAAAGATGCCTATTATAAACTACATACATAATGGGAGGGAACTAAACATTGTGAAGAATTGAAGTAAAGGATTTATAGGGTAACTCACACCATCCCTATCGCCGTGGCTATCAAGACAGAATGGGAGCGCAAAGCCTCCCGGGATTCCTAGGTCACGCATCCCAGGAGGCATCTGGCTGCTTTTTTCGCACATGTCCTTATCTCAGACATGCACAAAAGGTGCTGTTTCATTCATGGAAAAAAAAAAAGGCCGATCTCATGCATGTGCAGTGCAAGACAATAAGGTTGATAAGAATACTAGAATATAAAAAGAAGATCACTGGTAATAGAAACAAAAGTCAAAAGATGGGATGAATTAATAAAAACCCTTAATTTATACTCACGTCTTGTATATATACACACAAAACAGTTTTTGCCCAGGAAAGGGTGGCAAGGAGATATAGATTAGGTAAGAAAAGAAAAATGGCCATCAAGGATGGCAAGAACATACGCCAAATGAGAGGCCGCTGTCTGTCTTAGCTTTTCTGTTCTCTGTTTCAAGCCATCCTTGGAAAGTGTGGACAGGCGTGCATCACCCTCTGGAGGTACATAGGGGTCTAAAATTCCACCTAGAAATAAAGAGAAGAATTAAGTAGGCACACAGCCTGTAAATGGATATAAAGAAACACCAAAGTGCTACTGTGAGGGAGATTGATAGTATACTAGAAGACAGAAAGGTTTAGGTATTAACAATAGTTCATTAGAACAAAGAAAACAATTATATATTAGAACATAGTTCTCCCCAGCTTCTTGCTGGTGGGCGGGGTGCCCAGCTGCTGTTCGTCATCTGCCCAGCTCTTATACACAGCTCTAATCCTTTGAACAGATGACAACTGAGAACAGAGCAGCCTCTCCATTATCTGTTCAAAGGATTCAAGGCCTTGATAAGAGCCTGGCGAGAGGAGAAAAGCACAGCACAGCTCACCCTCCCCATTCACTAGCTCTTCAGGGTGCACAGGTAACACTCATAGCCAATAGTAACTACAATTCAGCACTCCAGCTTTTAAAAATTTCAAGATACGGGGATCAGAATTGTAAAAACTTGTTGATGTTTCAAAAGCAAGTGTGCCTAAAAGTCCTTATTAAAAAAAAAAAAAAAGTAAGATGGGGACCCCCGGGGCTACTTACATAGAAAGGAGAATTGGGATGGGGCCCCAAAATTGATACCTACCTTTTACAGATCTGTAACTGTCATACTATGTTACCCTGTCTGCTTCTCTTCTTTGAATCCCAATTTCGCTGGAAAATGTAGCTAAAACACACACACTAAAATTTCATTACTATGGCCTCATCAGAACATGAAAAACACTATTAAAACGTACTGCCCTGTTACACATTACTGCCCACTTCAAACACAAACCCCAATTTCTATGTAATAAGGTGTAGAAACTGAAACCCGGTGGGGAACATCTGTGGATAACACCCCCTAAAATTTTATCACTGTTATTAAAACAAACTCTGCCAGCCAAAAGAAAATTGGGGTTCAGGTACTGGAAGTGTACAGTCATTTGTTAACAGAGCAGCCTATTTTGATGGGCAGAATTTTTTACATTGTAATTATGCCATAATGATAAACGTTTGGGGTGTGTTAGCCACAAGTCGCCCCCCATCTCATATGCACCTTCAATTTTGTTTATCTGCACGGGTTCAAGGTAGGGAAGCCAACAGTTTGATGGGCAAAAATTTTATTTATGTTCAAATGATGCCATGCTAATGAAATTTTAGGGGGTTTATACATCTGTTCCCCATTTGCACCTACATTTTAAGTTTCCTAAACCTCCCTATTCCAGATAAATTGAAGTTTAAAGAACAGAAGCATGGTTTTGTGAAAGGCAGCTATAAATTTAGGGGGCCCCACCCCAATGCTCCCTGCTATATAAATGGTCCCTGGGGGTCCTTAGTTAGCATTTTCAAATTTGGGCTTCTAGATGCACTTTATTTATGAAACAGCAACCCAAATGTTCACTTTCAACTATTTTTTAAACTCATGATCCCCATATCCTAAAATCCTCTAAAGAAAGCTTGGTTATTAGTAGCTAAGAGTGTACCCCTGTTTACCCTAAAAAACTCGTTACAAGCAACAATTTAAGAGATCTGAAGGATTGAACACAGTGAGTTGTTAGGCTGCAGAATATGACAAGCAGCCTTTACACACACAGCTATCAAACTGTGTGTGGATAAATTTCACATGCAGTTTTGGACACTGGTTGTACTGCCCCCATCACATGCATGATGTTCCTAAAGCAACACCACATTTTAACATTATATAAAAGGTGACTTTCTCATATTAATAGAAAAATATGTTTTTGTTTTTTTTTAATTTTTTGGGGGAGGACCCCTCCCCTTCCATCTTTACTGCCAAGATGATAAAGACTGTAGAGTAAATCCGCAGCCTCCTGAGATATTTGTGTCACATATCCCAGATAGCTGTGGGCTGCTCCCATTGCGCATCAGGAATGCATCTTCAGGGGCTTTCCAATAATGTAAAAAAAGTGCTTAATCTCACACATGCCCAGTGAGATCAGCAATGGAACGGTGGGCATCGGAAGGAAGAGGGAAACTGAGCATATGTGGGGCTCTGAGCTCAGCTCGTACATAAATCAAGTGAAATTTTTTTTACAAAAACTTCGCATTACCTAGATATAGCGCTAAGAGGACACATCTGAAGTCAGGCTGAATTCACACTGGCAGTAAGGTTGCGTTTGCTACATTTACCCCTCACTTTCCTCTCGCCAGGAACCATTGCTGCTTGAAAAACTGCCAGGTTGTTACCAATCTTAGTTGCCTAGCAGTTGCCAAGTAGTCACTCAGGAGGGGTAAAATGGTCCAGTTTTTTACTGCTAATGTGAACTAATCCTAAACTGTTACGCTACATTGATTACAATATTACACAACTACAAAGGATTACACTATTAAATATGGAACACTAGGCAGTTGGATCAAATATACAGCAATAGACAGTTGGGGCATAACAAAAAAAAAATGGTAGGTAGAACACTGGGTTACTGGATATCTATGGCACAAACTAGGAGCACTAAATTCCCCATGTCTTGCCCTGCCCATATTTTTTTTTACTACTCATATACATTTTTCTCACTACCCAGGTAAAAAAAAATTCTGGGGAGAACACTGTAGAGTATAACGGGGGAAAACATTTGTGGAACAGATTCAAGATTTCATACATTGCATTTGTAGCCAGAAATGCCCCCCTTAAAGTAGGTATAAAGAAGGTGTGTTACCAGAGTTGATGTGAATGCTCAGGTGTGGCTATGTACATATGGGCTATGTACACACATTAGATCTCTTTGGATGAAAACCATTTTTTTCCTGATCATTTTTAGTGACAATGAATGAGCACTGTACACACAGAAATGTTCTGTGGAAAAGGGGTGGGGGGAACAAGCAAGTGACTCACTCTCGCTGTGACTTCCTCTAAAGCAAATCGCTCTTCATTACACTGCTGTTTATTCATCTGTCAGGACAGATCAGGTAATTTTGTCAGAAACAAACAATCATGATCATCTGGGGGTAACAATCTAGTAAGTGTATATAACCATTATTAACATACCCTTTTACATTTATGAAAAGATAAGAATTCTGTCTTGGTAGTATATGAATCAATACTGCACGTGTACAATGTGAAGCACTTAAATAATCAAACTGAAATATATAAACTCTTAGGACCCCATACAACTTCACTTAAAAGAGTCAACGTTCATCTCACTAGCATAGGACTGGACAAAAACGTACAATGATCTGGCTACGATTCAAAAAAAAATTTGGTTAATTTAGGATTATGCATAGCATCTGAAGACATTCTGACCCCAAGCATAAGCTGCAAAGCCAACTGCAACATTTCTCTGGAAAAATGTGCACAAACCCGAAAATGTAGGTGCAAGTGGAGGCCCGCACCCCTTGAAATGTCATTACTACTGCATTATTGGATCATAAAAATCTCTACCCATCAAAACACGCTGTTACACATAAAAAATTCAATTCTCTACCTTAAACCCCAATTTCTCTAAAAACAGTGGGCTGTAAATTTTAGAGGATGTTAACCACAGGTGTTCCCCACTTGTACCTACTTTTTCAGTTTCCAACACCTTCCAATGCCAGAGAAATTGTGGTTCAAGCATTACAGGCAGTCAGTTATGTTTAACAGGGCAGCTCGTTTTGATGGGTAGAGATTTTCATGCTCAAATAATGACAGTAGTAATGACAGTATAACAGTTATAGTTTTGTGACAGGTAGGCATAATTTTAGGGGCCCCAACCCAATGGTCCTTGGTATGTAAGTGGCCCAGGGGACTGCAATTTGCATTTATTTTTCAAAATGCTTTTGAAACACCAACCCCAATGTTCAATTTTCACAAGTTTGTAAACTTTTGACCCCCACACCTTGAAATTCTTTAAAGCTGGGGGACCGAAATGCTTACTAGTAGCTAAGTACCCTGTGTACCCTGAAAATTCAAGCGAGTTGTTAGCCTGCAGAATATGACAAGCAGCCTTTACACACCCAGCTATAATACTGTGCTGACATCAATATTACGTCACAAGCAGCTTTATTTGACCCTTGGCTGTCCCACCCTCATCTGCGAATACATGCTCTGCAGTCAAGTGAGAGGGACACCAGCAGTCCTCATCTGCCATCACGTTTACATGCATGATGCTCTCAAAGCTGACCTCTGACCACATTTTTACCATGTTAAAAAATAGTGGCTACCCGTTTTTATAAATATTTAATTGGGATTTTTTTTTTTTTTTTAACATTTTAAAAAATTTTAACAATGTTTTTAGGGAGGACCTCAATCTTTAGCACCACATCAGTAACTGAAGGGGTAATCTGAAGCCTGGGAAGAATGGAGAGCGTTGGAAAGAAGAGGGAAGCTGAGCCTACACAGGACTGGGCTGTTTGTGGACAGATTATGGGCTGGTCATCAGTAAAAAATTTATTTTTTCCAGAAAAGTTCCAATTTACTTAGATATAAATCTAGTGGGCACATCTGAAGCTGGCCAAATTTACACTGTAAGCAAAGTTGTATGTACTGCTTTTCTCATGGCAGAAACCACTGGGTCTTGAAAAACCCTGGAAGGTACTGCCTGTTACCAATCCCAGGTACCTAGCAGTTGCTAGTACAGGTAGTCACTTGGGAGTGGCAAATGCCACAGTTTTTACAGCCAATGTGAATTAATCTTAACTTGGTACAATGCATTGATAAGACTTCTACACTCCTACTACATGTGAATACAATAACTTAACATACTTAACAAAACATGGAACAGTAGGATGTTTGGTCACTGGACTGTTGGGGCATAAAAAAGATAGAAAAAAATATGGGACATGGCATTAAAAAGTATAGGGGGAAGGTGGAAAACAGACAATAAAAAGGGGTTATTGGATACCTACAGCAAACCTATACTCACAAAATCAACTTTGGTTTATAGATAACATAAGCCTGAGTTATAATCATCTAAATACCTTTTTTATTTTTTCAGCTTGCTTTAAGTTTAAACATTAAAAAACAAGTTCTGGCCACGCCCTTAGGTCTCTCCATCGCCTAGGCAGAGAGGTGCAATCTGGGAAATGCCATCCTTGGTGGGAGTGATTGTAATCCACTCCCACTGCCCTAGTTATGCAGATTTTTTTTCTCACTGTGCCACTGCTCTGTCTGCAGCTGCTGAGCTTGAGAGCTTTGTGTTCCCTGAAGGAGGGAGGGGAAGTAGGTGGAGGAGAAGGTCAGGAGAGGAAGAAAATGTAAACTTGACAGTCACAAGCTGGCCACTTCTAAACACTTCAGATATCATTATATATTGCATGGAAACAAGCTGACCCAGCCAGTGCCAACAGGGAAGACTGACATTTTAGTGCAAGTAAGTAAAAAAGATTAAATTGAAAGACTACTTTTTGAGTACCCACTTTTTTGACCACCTGGCTACAAAAATTTCTGTGCGGTAATGCATACACAATCTTGTACAAACACCTCTCAACTGACAAGTTGGCTGTACACCAAGTCCCCTACTTTTTATTTATCCTAATCTAAGAAATTAGTTTTTCCGGTTTTTGAATATATATTTATTTAGGGCAGGCATGTCCAAAGTATGGCCCGGGGGCAAAATGCAGCCCGTGTTCAGATTTCCACTGGGCAGCAGTCTGTCATAAAATCAATACTATGCAGCCCGACACCACTGTTGACCACAGTATAAAATACACACGTACAACAAAAATATTTTATATTTCATTAGAGTTGATCAACCGCCCTACAATTATTGGCCTGCTACTCCCCATGTGTGCACAGGGAATCCCCTACATCATTATAGTGGGCATGAGCTGTGCGTGACCTCCACGGACCACGTGCACTCTGATCCCAAGAACGTGCTCTGCACAGAGCCCACACTGACATCAGACTCTACGCACAGGGAATCCCTCGCGTCATCCTGGTGGGTGTGTGCGGGACACTCCCAGACCACACCCACACTAACCCCGAGGATGTGCTGATCCGGTCGGCCCCCACACATTTTCACTCCACCAAATCTGGCCCTCTTTGCAAACAGTTTGGACACCCCTGATTTAGGGGTTCAGCGCAAGATACAGGAACACCCGCCTCTTCTAAAATAATTATGATTTCTTTCTATACAACTCATTTCCTAGGCAGCATCCTTAAAACACCTCATTATATGCCGCATCATCTTTTTTTCTCTCTAACCCTATGTTCTTCCTAATATGTGTAGAACTTCTTCGAAAAATATTTTGGCAGTCACTGCTCTCTTCCCACTATTCTCATTGCACTTACAAATTACTTGAACACAAGCGTCCAGATGAAGAATACAAAGAAGAGGCCTCACTTTCTGTTTAGATATGACTACAAGGCTATCTGTTCTAGGCCGCTAAAACCTCCAGCATAGTGTGCCCATGTGGTTTTGGGCCTATTCACGTTTGGTGCTGCTTCAAGTACATAGTTTGCAACAAAACCACCTAAACACCAGGACCTGCCAGGAGTTGCTGCAACACTTCACTGGAGAACAAGGTTTAAATTTTTGCAGATGTCTCAAATAAAGAAGCTGTCAGAAGTCACCCCTCACCTGGGGAAAGTTCTAGTACGTAAAACAAGGAGCACGCTCTTTCCCACCAGCCTCCCTAGCTCATACTGTACAGGTCCACCAGCTTCCCTAGCACATAATGCACAAGTCCACAGGACTGACCCATAAGCAAAATTACAGATAGAGGAAAATGTATTTTGATGTACAGCAGACACAAGTCAGCAGTGAGGAGGGCTTGGAGTGGCATTTATCTGTCTGGTAGGCAATACAGTTTTAAAATGTCTTGGATAAGGAGATGGTAACAAAAAAAAAAAAAAAAAATCAACTCATTGTGTATTAGTAAGGATAAGCAGTTCAGAGCTTACCACAAAACGGTTAGGTTAACAGAGGACCAAAAGTGTTTTATAAATTGTACAAGGAGCCACTTAATAGAGTTCTTCTGCAAAGACCACCAAGCTTTTGTCTGGGAGACCTTTACCATGCATGGTAATCCCATACTATAATTCTACCAAATACTTAACTGACAGTTAGCGCTTTTACCAATGAACTGTAGTTTGAGGTTTAATGTTTTCCTGGACTCCATGTAATTTGGTTCCACGTTCCTCCAAGAACCAGTTGTAAACACACTGAACATTTTGATGCAGCAATTTACATGAATAATCTGTTCTCTGTAAAGCACTGCATAATTGGTCAATTACAATATAATTTACATAAAAATTTCAGAAATACATTTCATTATCAACATAAGGTTTCACTACCTGTGCAGGAAACATTAATTGGACGTTCCATGATTTCTTCTGGAACAATAATACCAGCAGCTCTTATTTTCTGTGCCATTTCTTCAGCAGTATTATAATTGCTTTTTGCTGATGGTGGAATAGAGAATCTTTTCTTTGTCCTGATCGGATGAAGGAGGAGTGGAATTTTAAACCGATTAGGCTTCAGGAGAGAAGGTAAACACTAAAGAAGAAAATTCGAATTAATATAATGGTTCGTTGGGTAGTTTATGGACAAATAAAACAAGTAAAAGGACTTTCCTTTCGGTCTAACTCAAGTAACTAAAATAAATATTTTTTCAAAAATGAAATTAATCTTTAGCAACTTAACTAGATCAATAAGATGTCGCAAGGGTCCATAACACAACTCAGTAAATAAATGTAATTAGAACAGATGTTTGTCTCAACATATTAATAGGCAGCTTGGTGTCAGTTACTGTATAAAATCCTCACTGTGAGTAATCACAATTACAAGTTACAAGAGCTTGCAGAACAGCAAAAGACCTCTTCTGCAAGCCATGCAAATTGCCCCCACCCCATGATGTCCTAAACTCGGGGACTGCCTGAATTTGAAAATCCCAAATTGTGTATGCTCTTGTGGACACCTGTAATATGATAAAAACACTGCTTTCTAGAAAGGCGATTACGTATCCTCTTTTAACGGTTGGTCAATGATTTTAACAAATAATGGGGGGGGGGGGGCATGCACACAAACTGCTAAAAGGCAGTCATTTGTACATTTATATGACATAAGATAAAGAGAACTCCCGTCTGTTAAACATCTTTCTAGTGCAACTTTTCTCAACCTTTTTGCCTTGGGGGAACCCATGAAATAACTTATAGGTCTTGGGGAACCCTCTACTTTAAATACCCTATCCACAGCTCACAGTATATCAGCATGGTGGTTTTCAGAAAAATGGCAGCACCCTGCAATGGAACAGGGTCAGGTAATTTTGCAGGTTTAGTTCACTTTAGGCATCCTAAAACTTGCCCCCCCCCCCCCTTCCCAGGATGATCCCAAGAAACTTGGGTGCGGAGCGTTAGCCATAATCAGCAAGTTTGCTTGCTGCTATGCTATGGTATACTTCCCAATTATACCACAGACTTACCTCTGTGCAGCTATCAGGAGAAGCCTCCAACTTCTGAGAGGACAGTGATCCTCTTCAGCTATTGGATGGCTACAGATTATGGACACTGTGCATGTGCAGAAGTTACATTGTCTCCAGTGTCTGGCTCTGTGTCCGTCCAACAATGTACAGCTAAAACAAAAAGACACCGAGAGCCAGGGCTCTATTTTTTAAGATGTCAACAGGAGACGTGCAATGTATCTTGGTAATTAGCTCTACTTCCTTTTGACTTATTTTTTTGAGTTGTCAGCTTTAACCTCCACCAATATCCCTAATATATCACTCCACAACATACCGATCCATAACATACCAAACGCAGTAATACTACATCCTAAAGCAATATTATATATACTAGTACACAGTCTAACTGTGAATTTTACCCAATACCTAGGTTATTGATTTACTATAGTGCCTTCAAATGCAGATTACAGATTACATTTAACTAAGGAGCACTGGATGAGGAAAAGACTAAGGCTACGTACACACGTGCAATAACTGTCGTTGGAAATGAACGATTGACGACCGATCGGCAGATAATCTTATAAAAAAATTGAATGACTGGCCAACCACACCAACGAACGAGGAAAGTTGCTGGAAACGAATGACCACTCTTTCTCAATCCATTGTGTGTGAAGTAATTTAGTGATCGTGGATTGTACTGCAGCACTTTCTCTAGTACACATCACTTCCTGCATCGTTCAAACGATCGTATCTAGTGTGTGCATATTATTGGTGGATTATATTTGAACGATCGTATTCTTACCATACAATCGTTCAAAATAATCGTGCATAATCGTTTGTTTTGCAATGGCAATTTTCGTACGTGTGTACGTAGCCTTAGGTAGTAGGCAGGAAGCTTGTTTTTTCATAACAAAAATAAAAACGATATAACTTTCTACAATTTTTTTTTTTCTGGATTTATTGTTAAACAGTATAGCTCAGTGTTTCTCAACTATTAGTCAGTGAAACCCTAGGGTTACTCCAGAAGTTTGCTAGGGGTTTATGAACCATGAGTAATTTGGACCTCTCATGTCAGTTTAACAAATCTCAATGATCTTTTTGGTTATCTATAAGTGTGGCAGTCATCCTGAAGACAAGCAGTGAGACACTATTATTATTTCAACTGACCACAGAGTTAATATACTGCGAGAGGTGGAAATAGTTATAGAAGGGGTTTCCTGAAGACCTTAATGTTATCTCAAGTTCCCCAATGTAAAAAACATGACAGGCTGGTGAAGACTGTAAAAGTGACATAGAAGAGCCATTGTAAATTAGGCAATGCAGATTGACTGGATTAGGGAATTACACTTTCAGCATTAGCCCCTCTAATTGTATAACTCAAACAAAACCCCACCAGATGCCATTAAAGCATTGACCATCTTTGCCAAAAATATACCATTTCATCACCTATTAATTTGAATGGCAAATCTTTAAACAATGGTCAGAAATGTGGGTATGTACGTGTGAAACTATGGCGAGAAAGCATAGAAATATATTATATCATGTTTGCATGCATCAGTGAATACACCAGCATCCTTCCACAAATCTTGTGTCAATACAAAGACATGACACACTTGACATTGCTTCCTTGAACTGGAAGTCTTGGCTACAACGTGATTCCATGTTCGATCCCCCTCCCCATGGTTTCACACATGCAACACGCCAGGATGTTCAGCATATCTTAACACATGACTTAGAAAAAGTTTATTGTTCAAATGTTTCTTGTTAATGTAACCTTTACCCACCGGTTGACCCACTGTCCTGAGAGCACTCACAAAAGTAGCCATCTTTAGGAGACTCGGCACGCACAAATGATCTCACACGTCTGAAAACTCCGCCTCGCGCATTCTACTGGCGTCACTGCTCCTCTGCTCACTAATACTAGATGTTCTATCAAATAAAGCTGGTTGTGAAAAAAATCCTCCCGGGGGGGTGTGTACAAAATGGCGTGTAAAATTACAAGGGGCGTGTACAATGACGTCATCGGCAGGAACTTTTTAGCTGTTTGTGTACAATGAATGAATGCTGCATGTCATGTTTTGCAGCCTTACATCTCCCAAACCTCCATATTTCCTCAACAGTATGTCACAACGACTTAAAAATGTCAGGGTACACAGTAGAGCCTAATAGGTAGCAGTACCCCAAATTTCATATACCCACCTTGAACAAGTTTCAAAAATGGGGGTAATAATTTTAAAAACTAGTGAAAATTGTTTTAAAAGTGTGTCTAGAATCCTGAAATTAAGCATACAAGTTGTGAACCCCAGGGCCACTTACATAGCAAGGAGGTGTGACCCCTAAATTTATACCTACCTGCCACAGAACTATCATACTACAATACCATGTCCACTTCCCTAATTAGAACCCCAATGTCCCTGGAATGGGGGGATGTATGAAATCAAAAATGTAAGTGCAAGTGGGGGACACCTCTGGCTAACAC
The DNA here is from genome assembly GCF_032062135.1 of Pyxicephalus adspersus. Lineage (NCBI taxonomy): Eukaryota > Metazoa > Chordata > Amphibia > Anura > Pyxicephalidae > Pyxicephalus > Pyxicephalus adspersus. The sequence continues at coordinate 21,224,677 of NC_092863.1, read as the reverse complement.
CCCCTAATATTTCATCGCTTTGGCATCATCAGAAGGTGCTGCCCTGTTACACATTGCTGGTCGCTTCCAACGCCTGAACCCCAATTTCTCTGGAACTGGGGGGGTAAAGGTAGACAAAATTAAAAGTGCAAATGGGGGGCACATGTCACAAACCACCCCTAAAACAATGGGGGGGCACGTGTGGCCAACAACCCTTAAAATTTCTTTGCTATGGCATTGTCAGAACATAAAAAACTTTATTGGGGTCCAGGTAATAGAAGCAACCTGCAATTTGTAACGGGGCAGCGCATTTTGATGAACAATTTTTTATATTCTGACTATGCCATAGCAAAGAAACAGGTGTTCCCCCCCACTTGCACCTCTAATTTTGTTTACCTGCACCCCAACCCCCCACCCCTATTCCAGAAAAATTGGGGTCCAAGTAAAAGAAGCAACCAGCAATGTGTAACCGGCCAGCGCATTTTGATGGGCAGGGTTTCCTATGTTCTGACAAAGCCAAAGCGGGAAAATTTTAGGGGTGTTAGCCACAGGTGACCCCCACTTGCACCTTTAATTTTGTTTACCTGCACACCCCCCCTCCTCTTTTGGAGAATTTGTGGTTCAGGCATTAGAGGCAACCAGCAATATGTAACAGGGCAGCGCATTTTGATGGGCAGAGTTTCCTATATTCTTACAATGCTGTAGTGATAAAATTTTAGGGGTTGTTAGCCACAGGTGTCCCCCACTTGCACCTCAATTTTTGGTAACCGGTACCTCCCAGTTTCAGAGGAGTTCAGGCGTTAGAAGCGACCAGCTTCTTCTGTGTACCCTGAAATTTTGAAGTTGTTATGACATACTGTTTAGGACAGTGGTCGCCAACCTTTTTGGTTCAGTGGACCAATGGTTGGCCACTGCTGGTTTAGGAGATTTATAGGTTTGTACTCGAAAGAGATGTAAGGATGCAGAACATGGCATGCAGCTTTCACACACACACAGCTATAAAACACGGCCAATTGTACACAACCCTTGTAGTGCTGTTTACTACTTTTTTCTCCACTGCACCTGCTTTTTTTTTTTTTTTTTGTGGGCACACTAATTTTCGTGCACCTTTTCTTTTTGTTTGTATTTATCTCAATATCTTTCGTTCTTTTATTTTTTTATATGTGTACTCCAAAGATGTCATCTTGGAAGAACTGTTTATACGGATATATATATATATAGCGGCATACAATACAGCAAAAATAGATGTGTTTTAAAAAGTGATACAGTTTTATATATATATATATATATATATATATATATATATATATATATATATATACAGGTAGTGCTGGGTTAAGGACATCCGACATACAGAGGACTCCTAGATATGAACGGGCTTCCCTGCTCTTTCTTGTGCAGGACAGAGGCTTGATGGGGGGAGGGTCAGTTTGCATGATTTGCTGAAGTCTTTTGCTGTTCTGCAAACTCTTGTAACTCTTTAATGACCAAGACAAACTCTGCAATTGTATCTTTTTGCAACTTGCTCCAGAAGTTAATGAATGTCTAGATTCCATAAAGATTTTTTCTTTGCCTTGCTTTTTTGCTTTGTTTGTGATTTACTCACAGTGAGGGTTTTATACAGTAACTGACACTACGCTGCCAATTCTATGTTGAGACAAACATCTGTCCTAATTGCGTTTATTAAAATAATGTATCTGTTCCCACTTACATACAAATTCAATTTAAGAACAAACTTACAGTCCCTATTAGATATGTAACCCGGGGACTACCGTGTTTCCCCGATGATAAGGCATCCCCATCAAATAAGCCACCCCCCGATTTTTGCTCAAACAATTAAAATAAAGCACCCCCCGCAAATAAGACATCCTCCGATACCTGATACTGTGTGCCTCTGTGACTCCTCGATGCTGGCTGACAATGAATGGCACAGAGTGATCAGAAGGGGCCAATCAATGGCACATACGGTAGTGATCAGAAGGGGCCAATCAATGGCACATA
>NC_092863.1:21204379-21222294 GCF_032062135.1 Pyxicephalus adspersus | reverse complement strand
ATATATATATATATATATATATATATATATATATATATATATATATATATATATACTTCCCAGTTTTAGAACTTGAAAATGAAGGTCATTTTGGGACCGAGACAACATGCATTTTGCACCATGGTGATACTAAGTGTGCCTGCATTTTGGGGTGTGACCTAAAGGTATCAGAGAGAAAGAAACTCTTAAGGAAATGGCCCAGCAAGATTGGAAATACCGGTAATAAAAAAATCCGTGCCTGGTTATTGGGAGAAAGTAATGTCCAGCATTAGGAGTCTGTGGGAGGGAGAATGCTTTGACATTGGTGATCAGTGGGATAAAAACATGCCACCTAATCAGTGTGTCATTGGTTACTGTTAAAATTGCCCAGTGTCAGAAGGAGAAGGTAGTCAGGCAGGTACAATATCCCAGCATCAATAGAAAAAGGAAAATTCCAGTATTTGTTTTCAGTGGGATTAAAAAAAGTTTAGCTTTGATCATTATTTTAAGGAAAAACTGCTAGGTATTGACGGTTAGTGTCAGTGAAAACATTAGCCCTAATATAGTGACACTTTAGATTTACAGGTTTCCAAAGCATGGACAACACATGCACATCAATAGCCATGCAATTAATAGCCAAAAAAACAGGTCTGTCAAAACAGCAATATGCCGCTGTGAAACATGCATTGAAGTTTTTCTTCAACACAGTTTAAAAATGTAACAATTACACATGGAAGCCAGGGGACCTCTTTGCAGATGGGGTAGCTCATAGTTCACACTGTGCTTTATGTTTTAAAACTTTTTGAAATGCTATTGATTTGAAATGTTACACTTGTTTGATGACTTATGTATATTCTTTATATTCTTTATCTCAGGTGTAGTAGTCACTGTGTACTCTAACCATCCCTAGATGCAGCCTCCCAATTTAAGTTTCTGCGGAGGAACTCACCTGGAGACACCACCCGGGTGACAGGGGCAAACCTGATTTACCACTTCTTGCATTACTGTTTTTTGTTATTGGTGCTGGATAGTGCCAGGCCGGGAGTTAGCTTTGCCCTGCACTGCACTGTTAGGTTTTATTTTTCTTATATGGTGTCCCCTTTTCTTTTTATGTTTTACCCTCTCTCTTACCCTGGTACCCAATCCCTGACACTTACTTTATCCCCTGATATCGCAAATAACTTGGTTAATTTTACTAAACAGTGGGAACACTATACCTGGCGTCACCCATAACCATGACTGTATTCATTATTTCCCTAAATGTGCAGGGACTTAACTCACCAATGAAACATTCCCAGGCTTTACATAGTTTCCACGCTCGTAAGGAAGATGTAATATGCCTACAGGAAACCAATTTTTCTGCCTTCTCCTACCCACGATATTTCCATTCCTCCTACCCAATGGTCTATATAGATAATGCCCAATCAAACGCAGAGGCATTCTCATTGATTTCCGCAAGTCAGTACCGGTTACGCTAGACACCAAATTGGCTGACCCAGATGGACCTTATCCCATTCTTATAGGCACCCTAAATGATGCTAAAGTGATTCTTGTGGCCTACTATGGGCCTAATGAGAAACAAGCACCCTTTATGCATATACCTAATACATATGCTACATAAATGTATGTAGGGTTTCCTGATACTGTGTGGAGATACCAATATCCCCCTGATGCGCGGATGGACAACAAAACCGTGCCCAATCCTCTTGTGCAACACAAGACGACTTTCTCCTTCCATGCATTGCTAGATTTGTTATGAGCTGAAATGCTGGCAGATGTATGGCGGGAGATGCAAACAACTGAAATACATTACACATATTTTCCCCATGCACACCAACTCTTTTCTTGCATCGATCATATATTGGTTCCCACACAGCCCTCCCGCTAGTCACTTCAAGTAACATCCTGGCTGTACCTTGGTCAGATGATGACGCAGTTCAGGTAGTTTTTTTTTCTTCACTCTTCTCTAGACCTGACTCTTTCCAATGGTCTCTAAATAACACCCTCCACAGCAACCCCAAAATAAACCAAAAATCTCAGGCAGAACTTACTTAATATTTTCCCTAAATCAGAGCAAGGTGCCTTCAGCAGCAACTTTATGGGCGGCACATAAGGCGGTTATCAGAGGTCCCCTCATTCAGATTGCATCTCAAGGCGCAGTTTACAAATTTGACAGTGTCAGTGGAGGCATTGCTATGGCTATCGCCATCTCAGAGGAGACACATTGCTAAACCAATTTTGAAACACTCTCTTCAAGTATGAGATTCCGTGAAACTCCTCTTGTCCGCATCATAGAGAATCCGCTGTTTCCACCTGGCATGGATGAACTGTGACGATTTCGTTGGTGGTTAGAAAAGGATCTATACACACTACATAATTTTATCAACCCTTTTGGTATACTCCTGTTCACAGTATTTATTGAAAATCACAAAGCCCCACCGTCAGAAATTTTCCACTATCTACAAATAGGCACTTTGTACAATCTAGATTGGGGGGAGTCTCACGTTTAACATGATGTGGTTTGAACATATCTGTGTAACAGATAATTTCTTCTTTGTATAGTGCTTTGGTATAGTGCCACGCATCAACACTCCCTTATATAACCCGTTGGGAAGGCGATATTGGCATTTCCCTGTAGCAGAAGGAGTGGGCACAGATTTGGCATACAGTGGCACAGTGTAGCATTATTGTGTTGGCCGTTCACAATTCGGTGGCCAATTCCAAATGATTAATGAGATGGTATTTGGTGTCTGCGCAATTAGCCAAGATCAAACCCGCCTGCTTGAGTGACTGTTTCAGGGGCTGCAAGACAGTGGGACACTGTACCATATCTGGTGGGAATGTCCTAATGCCAAAAGATATTGGACTCGCAATCTACCAAATAGCATACACTCTGGTGGGCCCTTCCTGCTACATGGTTGGGCTGACAATCCCTGGCTGTGTCCTATCACAGTAGAGTGTGCTCGGCCTATTCCCTCCAGCGGTGGCGCTCGCAGCAGCAGAAGAGTTCTAGGATTTGGTGATCCGCAGGTTGCAGCATCCTTGTCTCCCTTTAAATGTGTTTTTCCTCCCAGCATCCCCTGCACTGAGACTGCACAGTTGAGGAAGATTTGGAGCTCCACTGCAGCTGGTAAGCAGAGTGGTTCCTGAGCAATCCCATGCTGCCATGGGCTGCTGGGTCTTGTTAGCTTCTCTGCTCCCAGTCCCCAGTGCCTGTTGTAGCGTTAGCTGTGCTGGATAGATTCCTATGTGTTTTTCTGTTGCTGACCATTGTCTGTTCCCTGACTATTCATTTGTACTCAGCCTGGCCCAACCTCTGCCCGTGACCCCGACTCTGCTTGTGCCTACTCCCTTTGTACCTCGTTTGGTGGACTGATCTCCTGTGTTTGACTTTGGCTGGTATTCTGGATTGCCTGGTATTTCTGTACTGTTTATATGAGGGCTCCTGGTCTGCCATCCTGTCACACCATCCTTTGTACACCATTGCCTGTTCCTGACCTATATATACGCACCCTGAACCGGCCTTTGCCTGTGTCCCCGACTCTGATTGCACTTACTCCCTCTGTACCTCGTTTGGTGGACTGATCGCCTATGTATGACTTTAGCTTTGCACTCTGTAGTAGTTCTTTTACAGCTTTATCTGTGGGCCCCTGGGCTGCTGCCAGCCCATCCTCAGACACCAAAAAATGAGGGCTATTCTTACTGATTTCATGACCACATTGCAGCAAGATTGGTCCTTGTGGATTGACTATTACATACCCCTGGGATAGGATTGTTCAAATTTGACACTATGATTCCCCACACTTAGTCTAGTATGGAGCATGGTGTGCTGAGAACCTGGCAGGCTCCAACCTGACCTTTCCTCTTTTTCTAAACCCACTTTTTTTGTATTTTTTTCTACCTCTATTTTCTGTATTCTTTAGAGGCCTTTAGGGGTTCCCAGAGATCAGATGCAGCAGATACTAGAACAAATGTATTGTTTTGTAAAATCCAATAAAAACATGTTGAAACCAAAAATTTACCAAAACCATAGAACGAGTATTGCAGAACACTAAAATTATATTGCTAGGTACAAGGCTTTAGTGAGAACCCCCTGTTTTCACCGTTGGACACGCTCCACAAATGCCAACCTATAAAAGATAAAGAGGGTGATGGTTAGATTGAGTTGGAAGAAAGAGAAATTTAGGTCTTCAGTTGGCTATTGAGTCTGCTTTGTGTGCGGGTGGTGTCAGCATTGTTAGTAAATAACAATTCTGGCTGTTGGAGAGTGATGTTCATCTAAAGCTTGAGCTGTGGTATCTTAGCTCTCATCGATAGTTGTAGTGTTTAGGAAAAAGTTACCTATGCAATATATTTAAATCTTATGGGTTTTTTAGCCTTTGCTTCTAGTGTTTTTATTTAATTAGCAAATGTACTATATAGGTTAATTACATTAGTGCTGACTATAATCTCATGGTAAGGAAGCATGTCAGAATGCAGAGCTCCTGACATGTTTTTATGCTAGCCTGGGAGCTTGCATTTAGCTTTGTTCCCTTTTTGAAAATGTGTTACTTTTTTTTCCCCAACCCCAATTTTACATACTCACAGTTACCTTATATGGTTATCAATAAGTGGATTGGAACATCAGATATTCTTAACGGTTGGAAACACAACAATTGCCAGCCTATAAAAGATAAAGAAAGTGAGGGTTACATACAGTTGGAAGAAAGGCTGTGGCCAACTGATGACCAAAAATAACTTAATGTTTGGTGTTTTTTATTTATTCTAACTATAATCCTATCAATTATCCATTTGGTTTAGGATAGCACCATTCTGGGCAAAGTGGTTTCTCAAGAAAAAAGATGACAGGTTCTCAAAAGGGACAACAGTGTTCTTTGGGAGGATATGATTGCAGCTATACAGTGGGACTCGTTTAGGAGCTTATATTGAGTCGTTTAGGAGCCTCTTGAGTCGTACTACATATTTTACATAGGAAAAAAAATGTATAATGACTATTCAAAGGTAAGAAATGCATCCAGTATGTCGCATAACCAAACAATAAATAAACAATAAGTGTGACAGAGTGTCCCAAAGCTTTGTGAGGAAAGTGTTGGATGAGGTGTATGTACATAAGATTTTTTATGTTTTAAGGAAATGTTTTGTATTAGCTGGCTTTTAAGTTTGGTTTGTAGAAAGCCGGATTGTTGGGAGCCTGACTGGGAAAAAGAGTGGGAGATTTTTCCTGGTCCACGGATTAATGTTTAGGTTTTCTCAGGTGTGCCATCTATTCAGGCAGTATTATGTTGCCAGGAGCTCAGTGTGATCCCAGAGTTTTGAGGGAACACAGCTCCACAGGGCAAACACTGCACTAAATGTGAGCCAGCTTAATTGTTTTTTTAGTCTAAAAAAGAAATCAACCAGCCGATCATGTAAGCCTTAAAGATACGTTTAAGGGATTAGCTTCCAATGCACTCACAGCAGAGAGCTATTTCAGACTTGACTTCAATTTCAGGGTGCTCAGACCATTTTTATTTACAAAAACATCACATGAACCTAACATTAACATTCAATGTTTTCTTTCACAGGGGATCAGCAACATCATAGTCCTTCAGAAAAGAAACACAAAATTATTCTTCTGGCTCTCTCTCTGACACTCTTCAGCACTGTTGGTCACACAGACGTAAACATTGGGAGACCTTCTGGGCTCTCCCAGCATACAGGTTACACCCAGCCTATCCACCTCACCTTAGGCTACAACTACCCCTTGTCTCAAAAACAGGTGGCCTTTTATTAAAAGCCAAGTGCTTCCTAGCTATCCTCAATTTCTGGCCTTGAAGCTGGGTAGAGTGCTTAGCCCACCTATTTCTTCCATTCGGGGCCTGGATTCCAAATAAAGAGCCCTAAATCTGCAGCAAAATAATTACACATGGCCCTATCCATCCGTATCCCTTAGCCTCGAAATAGCCTCCACCTTAAATTCTTCATCCCCTTTGACCAGAATGGGAGGAAGAAGAGCAGGGACCAGCTTCAAGCAGGAAACATGGAAGATAGGGTTAACCTTTGAAGATTCTGGTAGAGAAAACTTAACTGCTACAGGGTTAATGATGTCTTAAATCAGGAAGGATCCCACAAACCTAGGGAACAAATCCTTAGAGGAACATCGAAACTTCAGATTCTCATAAGAAACTAGACTAGATCCTCAATCTTGAAATTTTGACATCTCCTTTTCTTGTCTGCCATTAACATGTTGGCTTAGATCAGATACAAATGTAGAATCTTCAGATTATTGGATATAAAGTTCAGTTGATCTTGCACTTCAGGTACCATGGCTTGCGAAGGACAGCTGGAAATGGATGCAGGATGGAAACTGTAGTTGGCAAAGAATGGTGACTGACATGTAGTGGAATGGGTGGTATTATTGTAGGCAAATGCGGTTAAAGAAAGTAGGGAAGACAAATTATCCTGGAATGCTGAAGAGAAGCATCTAAGGCAAGGATGCCCAACCTACGGCCCGCAGGCCACATCTGGCCCATACATCCACCCTCTCTGCTTGTTGTCTTGTGAGAGATGGGGCACACACATCCCCTATGTTTCTCTATTAGATCATGCTACCAGGAGAGCTTCCTCAGTGTTACCTCTCTAAGAGTGGGTGTATGCTAATGATGCCAGCAATCAGCTGTGGCTGCTTCCTGCCCACCTGTGAAATAATCCCACCTCGTATAGCAGCATGAGAGCTGTGTCTGTGTCCATGCAGCTGTCATTATCCCCATGTTTAAACCTTCATATCTCCTACACCGATTGTCAAAGAAACATGAAATTTTCAGGGTACACAGGACCACTGAGAGCTGGTACTAACTCAGTTTCAGCCCCCTTAACATAAAGAGTTGACAGACAGGGTCACAAGCATAAAATCCTAACAACAATCATAGATATTTTCACATTAAGGAGAGATATTTTAAGACCAGGGTCCCTAAATTGAATTTTCATGTTAGGGACCCCCCGGGAGCCACTTCCATGGCAATGAGCATTAGGGTAATGTCAATTCACTCTGCGCTGTGGTGCCCCAAATATTCTTTTGCTTGTTCACAAAACTTTAAGGCTGGTTCAGGTTGGTGGTGTGGTTCTACAGTTACCTTTTCCTCATGCCATAGAACCCTGCCTAGGGGAAGACGCTCAGTACAACTATCGCATGGAGTCAAATCTGCAGACAAGAAAGGGGAGATGTAGGGACCTGAAGATATAGCAGTAAGAACATGTCCCCTTTGGCTATCTTTCACATGAATTGCATTTTTTTGGAAGTATCCATTGCAGAGATTTTGAGGTACAAAGAAGGTTAGCCGCCCCCTATAACTGACTAGACACATTGTATGGTGTAGTTTCTGCTCTTTGGTAGCTGTAGTTTTGTAGGGGACTAATATATGACTGGCCAGCTTTTGTTTTGTATATTTTCTAAATAAAATGTTTCATTATTAAAATGAGCTTCAAATGGTGAATGCAGATATTCTTGATTTGCAACTACTTTTAATTTGTCCATGTATGTTACAATACCTAGAAACATTTCAATTTAATTTTTAAATTAAAACTATTTTAGTTTTAAAACACAACTTTAATGTTTGTTTGCATTGTGACCCATGAGTTTTATCTCATCGTCAGCCAAAGTTGGGCACCACTCATCTAAGGTATTGTTCCAGGTTCTAGTTAGTCTCCTCAGTCTTACTGTTGGTCTGAGGATAAAGAGACCCAGATATAAAACTGTTGACAGAGCACTAACCAACATCTAGAGTTAAACTGGACACCTCTGTCAGATGTAATTTTGGCAGGGACCCAATGAAGTCAGACAATCTCCCTTAAAATCACCTCACCAGTGGAAACAGTGGAAGGCATGCTGTTCATCAGAATAAAGTGGGCCATCTTAGTCATTCTTTCAACCACCGCCAGAATGGACAGGTTGGGATGGGAAGAGAATGGAGCAACGCCCAAGGTTTGGCCCTCCTACTTTTGGGAGTGAGCACAGGTAAGGCAGGATAGTATGTCCAGCCACCATTAAGATTGTTTGAACAAATTTAGCTTCTTAAACACCCTAAAAATGCCCAGCCAATAAAAAGTCAAGGCAGCAGTTGAGGAACAACACCTGGAAATACTTTGGCACATAAATCTAAAAAAAGAAGAGATCACCATTCCATTGTAGATCAGGGATGGCATTGGCTTGCTCAGCAATGGGCAGCTTGCCTTGTGTTAAAAGGTCAGGTTGAACCATTCGGAGAATTTTTGAAGACATAATGGTGTCAGGAGCAGTCAGGACCATGTCTTCAGGATACATATGGGACAAATGTATACATAGGAAATGGTTGTAATCCTACCTCTTGTGGTTAATTTGGTAAGCATTCCCTGTACGTCCCCTGAAGAAGCCTTTCAGGGAAACGCATTAGAATACAAGACGTTTTTTCATTATTTCCTGAATAGGGATTAATATGTCTAGCTAATTGGTCACATTTACCATGAAGAGTTACATGGGAAAGGCCAAAAACACTACCATATGTTGTAGGCATACTAAAATTGTTGTTTGCTACAAACATTTAAACAAACAGTGAATGACCGACCTCCTAATTATCACATGGCCACATCCCTGATTTAACTAACAATAAGATTTAGATGGATTAGCTCAATAATTGTGACTTTAAAGGACCACCATATTCAATTTACACATGTATATTAAAAATATATCCTTATTAAATAAATTTAAGAACATTGACATAAAAAATGTAAAAAAAAAATGTATAAAACCTAAAACATAAAAACTGTATAAAATGTTAAATAAACATAATCAAATATTCCTGTCTGGGTTGCCCAATCCTAGGGGCATACCCTGCTGATTTTTGACACGTTTCAAAGAGAGGCAGACAGAAATTTTTGATTCCTATGGCACCTATCTAAATAGATGAGCACAGGCAAGGACAGCAATGATATGGGCTATAAATCAAATCCGTTATATATCCTCTCTCTTATTCCGTTTCTTGATAGTAGTAGCTTAATTAGCCCCAATATCCATAGTTTTCAATCAACTTTCACTTTAATCCCATATAATGCTTGTTGCAGTCAGCTAAATTTTGCATCCGCTCTCTACTTGGCTTTAGGTCCTAGTGCTGCTCTGGCAAGCCTGCCTCTGACGTCCCCACGTGTCAATGTTTCAATGTTCGTAAAGTTATTTATTAAAGATATGTATTTTGATATAAATATGTAAATTAAATATGTTTGACCTTAAAAAGTCCCAATTACTGAGCTGTCTCTCTGGTGCCCAAGTTTGACATGTGGTGATCTGAGAGAGGCTGTGCATGAGCTATCTTGGTCCATGTTTGCATCAATGTCCTGCATACATGGAAAATAAAGGATCCTTAGACTAGAGTTTAGAGAAGTAATCTTCAGGTTAAAAGGGAAGGAAGGTTATATCCTTTGGAATATTGCCAGTCCCATGCACAACACAGGAAAGGCAGCAAGAGCTCACGTAGCTAAATGCATAGTTGGGCAAGAAAAGTATATGGGTGGGAAAAGAGCACTGGGCTGACGTTTCATTGGGGTACTACCTATATGCTAAAGATAGCCTGCACTTAAATTTAAGGGGTCTACTGTGCTAGGGGAAATATTTATGGGAAGTTTGGAAGAATAGGTAAATAAATATTGTGGGGGGCAGTTAAATAGGAGGGCAGATAAGTCAGACAGGGGTCAGTCACCAGTGAAGGGTGCATGGGGACAGGTAGTGGGAGGGCAAAGGATGAAAAAAGGGGCTTCCAGTTTTACAAACAATGGTGTTTTCAGTATTATATGTACAAAAAATAAATAAAAAACGTAACGTAACCTAATTGTGCACAAACACACTGCAAAATAAGTTTCCATAGTTAATACATTTATGTTAGGTGATATGTAAAAAAATTAAATATGTTTTAAAAAAAAAAGGTCAAACAAATCTTTTCCCTAAATAAACATTTAGACAAATGAGTAACAGTTGATAAGGTATATCTGGACTTTGAAATGACACATTAGATTGGGGGACTGGCTTCTGGTGAGTACTGGCGCTGACCAGGGCCTTACATTACAACCGGCCCTGGTCAGCACTAGTACTCACCAGATGCTAGTCCCCCAATCTAATGCAGCAGTTTTCACCTTTAGCAAAGCCCAGCTCAGCCTCAAGAGACTGGTTGCATCTTCAAGCACACAGTTGCCTTCAAGACTTAATGCGCAAAGGATGGTGTCTGAGGATGGGCTGGGAGTGGCTTAGGGGCCCATAGAATAAGCTGTACAAGAACTACACGGCAAATCCAGAGTACAAAGCCAAAGTCATACACAGGGGATCAGTCCACCAAACGAGGTACTGAGGGAGTAAGCACAAGCAGAGGCTGGTTCAGGATGCATATAATTGATGCATCAGGAACAGGCAATGGTCAGCAACAATAAACCACACGAGAAACTCTCCAGCACAGATTAGCCCAGCTAAACGCTGTGACAGGCACAGATCACTGAGAGCAGAGAGAGGCTATAAAGCCCCAGCAGCCAATGGCAGCACAGGAGCACTAATTGTCCCTGGAATTCCCCTTTAGCTATGCATAGCCTTAGAGTGTGTGTTGGGGATGCTACCAACGTATATTTCAGGCTGCATTGCTGAAGAGAATCAGAAGATGCTGCTATTTCCTTACTGCTGCAAGTGATACAGCTGGACAGAATAAATGGTGAGAGATACTGGGCCAAATTTATCAAGCAAAATCGGTTGGCCGGTCGCGCATCCGTATTAGCGAGCTGAAATGCGAAGCGATCGCGCTAGTCATCAACTGGATGAGATCGCGGCCAAAGCCGCGCAGCATCGGCAGCTTTACACTGGCGAGCTGGCATCAAAAAATCACTAAATGTTTTTTTAAACCACATTTGACAATAATCCTTTTTTCAATTATTTAATTTCTATCAGCCAAACTACTATAATGATATTTTAATTAGATCACAAATGCTTGGTGACAATTTTTTACAATTCATACTATTGTAATATGTGTATATTATGAAGTTCTTACTAGTATATATACAGCTTGATCTCAATAGGTTTGCAGTGTTGCAAAGCAATCCAAAAAGTATAAAAAATGTATCACTTACCCAAAGGAAGAAGCATTAAAGATTCTAAATAACTGTAGATATGAACAGAGCAGGTGTGTGCTAATTAATTGCTATGATCTCACGATTGACATCTTAAAAGATCCTCCTTAATCGCGCATCTGAAATCTAATCGCCTTAATTGGCGGATTCGCGACCCCTATTGCCCATTTTGTTATGAAGGCAAGCATCCGGCTTGGCAGTGAGATGCGAATGAACGAGCGCATATGACTCCAGCCTGCGGTAAACAGGCTCTATATAACGGCGCGAAATAACGCGCAACCAGCGAGCGCGGATTTCATTGATGAATTAGGCTCACTGTGGTGGTGCACAACACAGCATTGCTGGCCCCATAAGCATCTTCTACCAGATGCTAGGTAGAGGTGTACTGCTAGGTTGAGGTGTGAGCCCTTAGAAGGGCCAAGGCGCAGAGTATAAATAACAGCCTGGTTTTCCCCAGAGGCTCTAGAAGTAAGGGTGTTGTCCTGCAGACTGTTACCAGGTTGCAGTCCTTGGGCACACCAGGGGGCAGAAGAGAGCGAGGTACAAAATCAGTGAGAAAAAGAGTATTCAATAATAGCCAGGGTCAAGGCAGACAGCAAACAGGTGAGGTCAGAAAGAGAGCCAGGGGTCTAGTACCAGAAACCCAGAAATAGACACCAGTGACAGTGACACAGGTGTCACCAAAGACACAGGGGAACACAGGAGACACAGGAAGAGACAGGAGGCATGGGTGACATGGGGATCATATTCTGCAGCCTAACAATTCACTTTGTACAAACCTTCATATCTCCTCAACTAATATTAAAAATAGAAAGAAAGTAGAGCCCCCAAAAATTTTCACTAAAATCTCAATAGTCACCAACCTCCCTAAATCTTTATAAACAAAATGAGGGTGTACATTGTATAGCCAGGGAAGTAACCTTCCAAACCAGTAGATAGTTTTGTGGCATAATACATTGTACAAGGTTATTACAAACTTAACAAAAGGTTTATTTGAATGAAATATTTAAATACCATACAAAGCTCTTTGCAAAAGCAGCGCAATGAGGATAAAATCTCCAGGGAAAAAATTACAAAGTAAAAAATACAGAACTTTTTTATTCAAAGTTAATTCTAGTAGGTCCGATATAAATAATGTTGATAAGTAACATTTAATAAATCCCGGCGAGTGTTGCAGGAAGAACCTGCATCTTCTGGGGTATATCACAAATCTTGGGTAGAAAAATATTATGACCTGCTTGGTATGAAAAATAGGAAAGAAGGGCTGAATTTTGGGACTAAAATTTTCAAACAGGCAGATGTGCAAACCATTTGAATCCAGTGTTTATCAAAAAAAGCAGCCTGTGGAAATGATTTACCTGGGGGCATGTAGAAGTAGGCGTGTGCAATCCTGAGGGTCATGTACAGTCAGGAGTGTACAATTACGTCAACTGCAGTGTGGTAGCTGGGTGTGTAAAGGCTGCTTGTCATATTCTGCAGCCTGACAATTCTCTCTATCCAAACCTTCATATCCTCAAAATTGTCCGTTGTGCATATGGAACCCTTATAGGTAATATTACCCCAAATTTTATCTCCTTACCTTTAAAGAATCTCAATATATGGGGGTCATAAGTTTAAAACTTGTGAAAATTGAGCATTGGCGTTACTATTTCAAAAGCAAGTGCTAGGTGCCCAATTCAAAAAACATTTGCATTCAAAATGCAAATTGGCGACCCCCATGGTAACTTACATAACATGGTGCATTCGGGGGGAGCCCCAAGATTTTTACCTGCCTGTCACAAAACTACTAACTGTCACACTACACTACCCTGTTCATTTGTCTGTTTTGAACCCAAGTTCTCTGTAACAGGGTGATGTACGAAACCAAAAATGTAGGTGAAAGTGGGGGGCACTTGTGGGTAACATCCCCTAACATTTCATCATCTCTGCCCATCAAAACGCACTGCCCTGTTACACATTACTGTCCACTTCCAATACTGAATGAACCCCAATTTTTCTGGAACGATGAGGTGTATGAAACAGAAAATGTAGATGCAAGAGGGGGATACTTATGGGTAAAATACCCAAATTTTCATCACTATGGCATAATCAGAACATTAAACTCTGCCCATCAATGTGATTCCCTATTACACGTAACTTTCCAGGGAAGATATATGGATTTGAGGAAGCAGACAAACAGACAGTAATGTGTAATCATGCGTTTTTATGTTCTGATGATGCTATAGTAATAAAATTTTAAGGGGTGTTCACCACAAGTGGCTCTCACTGGCACTGACTGGCACTGACACTGACAAGTTTCATACAACACACTGTTTCAGAGGACTTCAGGTTCAAGTGTTAGGAGTGGACAGGTATGTGTAATAGGGCAGAACAATTTGGCTATTTTTTATGTTCTGATGATACCATAGCAAATAAATTTTAGGGGTGTTAGCCACAGGTGCCTTCCACTTGCATCTTTTATTTTATTTACCTGAACCCCCCCCCCCCCTTATTTCAGTGAAATTGGGGTCCAGGTGTTAGAAGCAGGGCTGCGAGTTTTGATGGGCAGTTTTTTCTGTTCTGAAGATCTTGTAATAATTCATCCAATCAATACCTCTGCTAGCCTTCACACAGAGCAGTTTTATTTGCCTGCCTCGTTGTGGTTTACCTTTATTGGGGGTATTGTAGCCCATTTTGTGGGTGGACAGTGTGGTCTTTGTTGATACTTTGGAAGATCAGTCTCCTTCCCTGCAAACTATATCAAGGCCTTCTAGCCTTCCAATACTTACTGCAGGGCGAATCTGTCCCTCTGAGGATTGAGAACATCACAGCAGTTGCATATGTGAAAAACCAATGTGGCATTCAGCAGACGCCTATTAAAAGATGTAGCCCGCATAATAATCTGGGCACAGAAAAATCTGATCCATCTCTCTTCAATTTACATACTGTGCATGCTGAACAAACATGTGGATTACCTCTCGAGAACAGCGATCGGTAACAAGTGGTCTCTAAACCAAGAAGTGTTAAAAGTGGTAGTCAAGTGGTCCTTTCCTCCCCAAGTAAATCTCTTTGCCTCTCCAGGGAATAACAAATTTAGAGAGTGTCATATTGAGATTCCCTTGCTGTCAAGCCCTGGGTTCAGATGCACTGACAATGGAATGGCAGTACATTTTCCCCAGTGCCTCCAATCTACAAGTTCTTGGGACCTCTGATAGAAAAATCAGAATTGGTATTAACGATCATTCTCAACTGTCAAAATGCCCTTGATATCCTCTCCTGCAGCAATTGAGCAGTTGGGGGTCGTTCCAGAAAACAGGCAGCAACAGGTGATCTCACAGATGTGAAAAACTAATGTTGCAGGCTTCTCTGAGAAAGTAGTCCAAACTCTTTTGAAGACAAGGAAGTTTAGTACCAACTCGGCCTATATTAGAGTGTGGCAACAATTTCAAGTATTGATGACCTTCCTTCATCTACAAACAATTCAGTTGCATCTAAGCAATCACGGGATTCTGTAAAGCACTGAATCCTCTATTAGTATGATTCCAAAATGAAACCTCCCAGAAAGCAAAGTTTACCTAAAAAGCACTTGTGCTTGATTTTTGGCATCTGACAAATTCAGATCAGCCATTTATTCCATCAAGGGTACTCTTACAGACGATAGCCTTTCTGGCGGCTATCACCTCAGCCAGAAGAATTTCAGAAATTGCTTCTTTAGGGTCCAAAGAGCCGTTCATCACTTTCTGTCTACATAGGGCAGTTCCAATACCCATGCTTAATTTCAAACCTAAAATATCATTGTCATTCCATTTGAACCAAGAAATTGTTCTTCCTATGTTTTTACGTCTTACCAACCAGCGGGTCAGTGAGCTTGATGTGGCCAGTTCCCTGAGCACATACCTGGAATTCTCAGCCTCCATATGCAGGTTGGAGACTTCATTATTTCATCTGGCATAAATGAAGGAAAGAAGGCGTTTAGCAGGCTAATTGCCTTGTGGATTCTTAAAACCATCTACTTGGTGTCACACTTACCTCGTCCTCCTTAAAGCGCAGACGCCTCTCTCCTGCAGTTCTGACGCTGGGCATGCCTTGTTTCCAAGCTTTATCAGTTCTGTCCAATCTGCTGGCAAATCAGAAAATAGCCTCTTGACCAGTCCTGGCTATTTAGCAAGTTCACAGACTGCACTCGTGTTCGTGCAACGTGTCTCCATTGTGCCAAGCCCCTAGTTCTGTGAGCTAGTTCCTGTTCACCTGGTGCTTAATTCAGTGTTTCCCCTGTAGAGCTCCTGACTTAACCCCTTGTTGGCCAGTCTGTTGGTTCCCGGCCAACTTTTCCAGTGCTGTTCCAGTCTTCCTGTCTGTCTATGGATATCCCTAGGTCACCTGTGCCTCCTGTTGCTTCCAGTGTTCCCTGTGCCCGTAGTGGCCCCTGTGTCACTAGTGTCTGTCTCCTGGATCCCTGGTAATTGACCCCTGGCATGTGACCTGACCTCTTTTGATTACTACCTGCCTCAACCCTAGCCTTCCTTGACTATCCTTCTGTTTTGTGATTTGGTACCATGATTTGCCCACCTTGGTGTGCCCAGGGACCGCAACCTGGCAGTAACCAGCGGTGCAACATCCTTATCATTAGAGGCTCAGGAGAAGACCTGTTTACTGCTTAGACTTTGCGCCTTGGCCCTCCTCAGGGCTCATCACGCCATCTCCGTGCAAGCCATAGCGCCCCATAGTGGTCCTGTCTCACTGTGCGTGACACTTGGCACACATGACTAAAGGCTTACATATTTCTTCAGGGATTACTGCTCATTCAACACGCAGCATTTCAGCATCCTGGGCAGCAGAGGGACAAGTATTCCTGGATACCATTTGTAAAGCAGAAACTTGGTTTTCTATTTACAACTTTAAAGTCACATTGCTGTGTTGAACCAACATTGTTATCTATGTTGATTTTGGTCAAAA
Source organism: Pyxicephalus adspersus (assembly GCF_032062135.1). NCBI lineage: Eukaryota > Metazoa > Chordata > Amphibia > Anura > Pyxicephalidae > Pyxicephalus > Pyxicephalus adspersus. Next base: position 21,206,268 of record NC_092863.1, on the reverse strand, counting down.
AATATTGTCCATATGTGAATATTGTCCATATTGTCCTTATGCAAATAATCAGCTTTGAGCTGTGGTGCCCAACCTTTTGGAGCTCATGAACCACTAATCTCATGGACTCCGGGCGACGCATGCGCGGGGAGCCATGTGTCACTCAAGGGGAAGAAACTTCCCCTCAGAGTGACGTCATGATGCCAGAACCAGCCCACTCACCCATCGCAGCTCTGAGCCTGCGATGGGAGAGTGGGCGAGTTGTGTGAAAAGACATAACCCACCCACCGCCCTGAGCCTGCGATCTGTATAGGAGATGTGGTCCGCATCTCTGGCTGGTGCGCCCCCTCAAGCGGAGTCCACCTGTCAGATGGCCGCAGCCCACTAGTGGGTTGTGAACCGGGGGTTGGGGACCTCTGGCTTTGAGCTTCCCACCCTGTGTGAATCTAGTTGCTTCTCATTTGTATGCTGACATAATGCTGTCAGTAAACTGAAAAAATAAATACTTACCTACCATCCTTTTCTGAGAGGCTCCATGTCAGTATGGACTCCCACCCTTTTTTTTTAAGGTGGACTAGTTACAGAACACCAGGTGCATGGGCTGGCTTTATTTATGGAGTTACAGTCCTGAGAGTAGGAGGAGCAAGGGAATTAACCTATTTGCTGACATGGAGCTAGTCAGGAATAGCAAATTCATTAAGGGTGTTCCCCTCTTTTCACTAATAACTTTCAATGTTGAGCCACCTCATTAAGCAATCATATATAATGTATAAAAGAAAAAAAAGAATGAGGTTCACGGCCCAGGGATTGTATGAAAAATTATATACATGTATTTGTTACATAATATTAAAGAAAAACATTTACATAACACAATCAGGTATTTTACCTTGGTCCTGTTAACACTTCACAGGACCTAGGTATTACCGGTATATCCCAGACACAGAACTTCTATGTCATCAAACAAATAAATGTGTGAAGAACCGGAAAAGTCCCGACCGTATAGAGTTTTTGCAAAACTCCGACGCATTTCACCACCATTAGGCTTCCTCGGGGATATCTTTTGTACGGATTTTACAGTCAATGGGAGATCATAAAGGACACAAACATGCGTGATGATAAATGTGGCAAGGTGAAGGTTGAAAACCTTGTTCAAGTTAGTGCTCCTTAAGCCTTAAAGAGGATTTCGGTTTATTTCTTTATTGATGTACATAAATGATTCGTAAAAGCTTTGGTACTCAACGAGGATTGGTGTTTCATTCATCCATCAAGATTGTAAGGATGTATTGGAGAGGCACAGGCCTTCCATTGCAATTTTAGAAACAAGTTGGTATTATCAGCAAACGTAAGGCGTTCCCAGCCCAGGACAGTCACACATGGAAGCTTGACCTGGTTTGTAGCTCCGGGAGGCGGGTCGGTGTTGGTCCAGTAATAGAAAATTACGTTAGGTAAGTATTCAATTTTCTGTTAGGCTGAAGAGGATACACTTTCATAGTGAAGCTCGGTGATCCAGGAAGCCTAGAATGGATTTTTCAAAGTCCTTTTCTATTTGCTAGCAAATGTTTTGAATCCTAGACCAGATCTATTCCAGGTTTGCTGGATCACTCAGCTTCACAGATGAAAGTGTATCCTTTCCATCCTTGGAGAGCTTTAATCAGCTCTATGTGACCTATGAACTTTATTCAGACACTATGCTCCTGATTCATCAATAAAATCCGCGCTCGCTGGAAGCGTGAAAGTACGCACGACCAGCGAGCGTGGTTTCCCGCGGTCCGGACTAGAGTGTGCTCGTACACTCGCCTCCTCACTGCCAGCCGGATTCCTGCCTTCATAATAATGAGCAATAGGGGGCGCGAATCTGCCAATTTAGGCGATTAGATTTCAGCTGCGCGATTAAGGAGGATCTGTTAAGC
>NC_092863.1:21165692-21200778 GCF_032062135.1 Pyxicephalus adspersus | reverse complement strand
AATGCGCGAGCGATCATCCGATTCTGCTTGATGAATCAGGGGCTATGTGTAAATGAAGGGGATTTTCAGAGTATGCTGCCGTGCTGCAGCCAATGAGCGCAGTACTTTGTGGCTATGATCTCGCTCTGCCATTGGCTACTGGTCCATTATAGCTTCTCAGCTCCCAGGCACCTTTTGCCGGTTGTACTGTTTAGCCCTTCTAAACGGCTAATAGTGCCATTATCTGTGGGATCACCTGTTGATGACTCTGCTTGTTTTCTGGAACGACCCCCAACTTTTCTTGTCTTCATTTTTTTTTATTTTTCCTCTGCTGGACTTTCCTGTGCTGTGTAATTTGTGGATCACCTGATAACTAACCCTGGATTGTCTGACATCCTATCTTGTCCCCTGTCCTGCTCTTGGGAGCCCCTGGTCTTCTGTCAGTCTTTTCCAAATGCCATCCCTTGCATATCAAACTCCTGGGGGCAAGAATGACATTACTTGACTCTGAAGCCTGAGGCTTACTATAGGAGTACAACCAAGTCTTGAACATCTATTTGGAGGTCAAGGAAAAGAGTATTTGAGAAGACTGGTGCAGCTATTTTCAAAATGGTCATATAAATTGTTTGCTGTAGAGAAGTACCCCCTGACATGTAAAGAGCCTGATTTCATAGTTAGAATAGCAGAACATCCTTTTTAGGTTCCAAGAATCTCCTTTGCAGGGTAATATGTAGAACATCACTCTTGAAATCTAGATCTCTCAAGTCATTGGATGAACTACATATCACTGGGCCACCTTTTTATATTAAGTGCTAAAGGCAGACTATCTGTTTCTTCTCTACACACCAGACCAACTGACATAGTTGTTTTGCTTCCTAAACGTGGACCCTGTTAAAGTTCCAGATTTGTTAGACATAGCTAAGGACTTATTGGGAGTCCATTTTAATTAACCATCAGCTTAACAGCATTGCTGCAACAAGCCTATACAATGTCAACATCTTGTTACGCCCGAGTCCTTTAATTCCAATGAACCCAAAATTCTACTAAGTAGGAGTTTACTTTTATTTGTTGGATTATAGCCATAATCAGAATCACCCTACCTCAAGTTGCATCTTTTATTTGGATGGGGAACAATTTGATGCAATCAAAAAACCATCTCTACATATTTCCAGGTTCTTCCCACTACTGTTCCTCTATACTGTTCCTCTAGCAGATAATGCTACTTATGGATAGATAATCTCCCCCTCCCAAGTTCATTTGTTAAATGCTCCTGGATCTGAGTCAAAGTATTGGATTACTGGATCCTTTATGACTTGACTATATCTTATCCTTTATGTTTTAAATATATATTTAAATATATATATACATTGGCTATGTGTTGGCTATTGACCATTTAGTTTTCTGCTGTCTACCTTTGTTTGGTAAACTTATGTATGTCAGTTTGCTTTATAGCTTGCAAATTATTGTGTTATGGTTTCAATTCTAGGATGATGAAGAATATGTTCTTTTTCTACAAATATTGAGCCAGTATTGAAGCTTGTCTACATCTGGCCTCCCAATTTTTTTTACCCCCACATTGGCCCTTGTGCATCATATTTTTGTACCACACGTTTTTAGAGTATTCTTTTCTTTTTTCCTCAATTTCTTCCTGTGTCCTCCTTTCTTCTATTTCTCGTTCTTTTTTTCTTCTCTACTTCCCCCTCCCCCAATTTCTCTACTTTGCCTTTCATGATAGACTTTTTTTGCTTGGTCCTTTTTTTAACGTTAAAGACTCTTATCATCCACCCATAAAAGTCTATGGTTCTGACTGAATACCATTGTTTATGCCCTCATGTGTGTTTGATTCAGGAGATCCATTTTAAATGAGACAAATTCTATAGCTGATGTCACGCTTTGGGAGACAGGGCCACTAGAGTGTGCTACGGCTTACACAGAAATGGTGTAGGCCCTGAGAAGCCCGTGTCACCAGTGACAGGAGGCACCGCAGACACAGGGAACACAGAAAACACTGGAAGCAACAGGAGGCACAGGTGACACATGAATACCCAGAGACAGAGAGGAACACTGAAACAGCACAAGGGAATCGGCTGGGCAAACTGGGCAATAATGGGTTAACACAAGAGCTGGTCAGGGGAAGCACTGAATTAACCTACAGATGTACAGGAAATGCTCAGCAGAGCTGGGGGGATCGGCACTAGTGAGGATACATTGCACAAACACTGAGTGCTATGTCTGAGCTAGCTAAATAGCCAGGGATAATTAGGAAGCTTTTTTTCTGATGGCGGAATGGGTGAAACTGATAAAACTTGGAGCACAGGCACCCCCAGAGTCAGAACTGCCCGCATGCACAGAAGAGGTAAGTGTGACAGCTGCCTTCTAACAGATTTCTCCACGTTTCTCCACGTTTACCACAGTCTGTTTCTGGATTCTGAATCTAGAGATGTATGTATTCTGATGTGGCGATCCCTTCCCTGGAAAATCATTGAGACGATGAATGACTCTATTGGTAGATATTTGTTTGTTAAAGGCCTGCTACAAAACCTTTTACTTTCGCCTGCCTATACCTACCATACCTCAATGAATTCTCCTTTCTAGAGGAAACTCTGACATGTTTAGGAGAGTTCTCCTCTAGCAATGTATTTATACCAGGTAATTTAATTGTAACATTAGATTATATACTACCTGCCTCCAGTGCATCATCCCACATTGTGCCACTCTTAAAGCGGAACTTAAGTCAGAAAGCTACTTGTTTAACACTTGGATATCTGGCATCTCCAGGATCCTAGGGCAACAGATTATACTTACTTTTTGGCAGTTCACAAATCATCAACACGAACATATTACAATATCTGTTACTGCCTCTACAATTGGGGTCCAAACCTTCTCAAATCATGCCCCAATTACCATTGATTTCAAGCTGTGCTCTCCTTTTCCGTTTTTTACGGAATTGGAAACTTAGTGAGCACTAGTAGCAGTCCTCGAGATGCCCTTGACACAAACCCCTTAATAGTATGGGAGTCTCGTGAATGCTAAATCTGTGGTATTTTAAACAAACACTGTGCTGAACTGAAATACTACCATCAAAAACTTTTGATGACAAAAAATATTGCCTTTTTGATCTTTTGTATAGTCCCAACAAGAATCTTCAAACAAACTTTCCCAGTCTAGGGCTTTTGTGGTAAATCTGGCAAAGGCAAGGGGGTGTTTCAATGAACTACTGTCCAGGAAAGCAATGGAATGTCATTATTAATTTTTATTTTTTTATTTATTTATTCAGAGTAAATAAGTATATAACATAAAGAATATTAAAGCACATCCAAATCAATTAATATAACTTAGGTGTTGGGGTAAACAAATTACAAAAAATATTTATAGGTGGCGTCAATTATATGATATGTTCACATTTTAGGGGAGGAGGAAAAATAATTCACTATTGGCTGGTGAAACAAGTGGCTTGGATTCAAGTGGAGTTAGAAAACACAGCTGTTTTCTCATATTGTACATTTTGGAGTTGAGTCTGTTTGACTGTCAGTCTTTGTTTTAAATAGATTTTTTTTCCTCTTTCTTTGCTGACCTCTAAGGGAGAGGGGTCAAGTTTTCACAGGTGATTTAGGTTCTGGGCAAACTCACCTTGAGCTTGCTCACTCTTGGCTAGTGAAACAAGTGGAGTAGGAAAACAGGAGTTTGAAAACAAAAGGAGTTGAATCTTTATAGTAACTACAAACTGTAAGTAAACTTTTATAACTCCTGAAAACAAACATTGTAACTTGGAAAATGAGTAGTAGCAAGGTGGAAGGTTTTGTTCAGTGCAGTCCGCTATATGTATGCACAAATGGAGTAACAGCTCCTAGGTGAATAACGCTATGACATGTGTGCAAGTTGCCCTTCTGTTATCCCACATTGTAGAGCTGAAGAGGTGCATTGCTATACTGAAATCACTGGATCACCCGGGCACTCAGCAGGTAGCTAATAGCTTAGATGTGGAGGGTGGAGAGGTTATTCAGGATGAACATGTAAGGTGTTGGGTTACTGTAGTTAGAGGGAGTGGTAGGGGCACCTAGAAAAGGAAGGCCAGCCCTGTGTTTGAGCCCCCTAACAAATTTGCAAAGCTATGTGAAGATGTGCAGGTGGTAGACCCAGTGGTGGCAACTCTAGATGTTACTGCTACCCCTAACAGCCGGGAGAGCAGCCCATCTAGTAGGGGTGGGGAAGGCAATGCAGAAATGCATGAAAATTGGTTGTCATAGGGGATTCTTATATAAGTAGGACTGATAAAATAGTTTGTCGCCCGGATCCCTTCAACCGAATGGTTTGCTGTCTCCCTTGTGCCAGGGCTTGGCATGTGGTGGACCGAGTAGACAAATTACTGGGAGATGCTGGGCAGGACATAGCTGTCTTGGTCCATGTTGGAACCAATGACAGGATAAATGGAAGATGGAGGATCCTTAAAAATTAGTTTAAAGAACCAGGTTTCATGTTGAAGGAAAGGACCTCCAAGGTTATATGCTGTGGAATATTGCCTGTGCCATGCGCAACACATGAAAGGCAGAGGGAGCTTGGACAGCTAAACGCATGGCTTAAGTCCTGTTGTAATAGGGATGGGTATGAGTTTTTAGAGCACTGGGCTGACTTTTTTTTACTGAAAAACAAAAGGATTTGGCAAACAGTGCTGGTAAATGCAGAAATCGTTTAAAGATCCTGTTCACCAATGCTAGAAGTCTGGCAAACAAAATAGAGGAATTTGAAGCATTAATGAATAAAGAGCATAAAGACTTAGTTGGTGTTGCTGAATCCTGGTTTTGTTCTTCACATGACTGGGCTGTCAATATTACTGGTTATACTCTCTTTCATAAAGACAGAGTCAAACAAAAGGGTGGTGGTGTCTGTCTGTATGTAAGAAGTGATCTGAAAGTGAATGTGAAAGAAGAAATTGTTGATAGAGCAAGCAATGAGGTTGAGAAATTATGGGTGGAGTTGATTGTGGGGAAGGGTTAAAACACAATTAATTATTGAAGTCTGCTATAGACCCTCTAGTGAAGAAATAGAGAATCAACTACTAGCACATATAGAAAAAGCAGCAAAAACTGGAAAGGTTTTATTCATGGGAGATTTCAACAACCTGAACATTGAAAGGAGTAATGGGACTACAGGAACAGCAAAAGGGAAGCAATTTATGAGTTTATTACAAGATAATTTTACGGTACAGTTTATAGAAGCCCCAACTAGAAATTATACTCTACTGGACCTAGTTCTTTCTAATAATGCAGAGCTAATAATCAATGTGCATATAAAAGAGAATCTGGGTAGCAGTGACCATAATATGAGGGCCGCTCTCTGTGACTTGGACTGGGAGACAGAATTGTCCTGAAAGAATACAGAAATGGGAATGTTTGAAGTCTGTTCCACACAAGCACACTGAAAAATATATTCCAATAGGTAATATGTTTAGGAGGTTATAAATAAAACCTATGTGGCTCACAGCTGATGTTAAAAAAACCATAAAAAACAAGAGAAGGGCATTCCAAAAGTATAAAAATGAAGGATCACCTTGAGCTTTTGAAAACTCCAAAGAAAATAACAAAAGAAGTAAAAAGGAGATAAAATGTCACAATGGCTCAAAATTGATATGACTGAGAAACAGTTGGGCAAAATTAGGGTTGACAAAGAACCAGGACCTGATGGATTACATCCATGTGTCCTCAAAGAGCTGAGCTCAGTTTTTTTAAAGCCATTTTATCTAATTTTAGAGACTCTTTATTCACTGGCATGGTGCCAATGGATTGGCGTAAGGCCAATGTGGTTCCTATCTTCATAAAGGGAGCAAAGTCATTACCAGGTAACTACAGACCGGTAAGCTTAAAGTCAATAGTTGGAAAGATCCCAAAGAGTTTGATAAAGAACCACTCAGCGGAGTTTCTGCTAGAAAATAATATTTTATGTGTTAGTCAGCATGGCTTCAAGAAAGACCGAAGTTGTCTAACAAATTTACTCTCTTTAGTTAGGTAGACAGTGGAAAAACAGTTGATATAGTGTACTTGGACTTTGCTAAAGCATTTGACACAGTACCCCACAAACAGTGATATGCAAGTTAGGGTCAATAAGTTTGGAAAAGTCAATCTGTAAATGGATAGAGAACTGGCTTAAGTATCACATCCAGAGAGTAGTGATTAATGAATAATACTCTGGATGGGCTAGGGTTATTAGTGGTGTACCCCAGGGTTCAGTGTTGGGACCTTTACTGTTTCACATCTTTATAAATGATATTGAGTTTGGGATTAAAATCACCATTTCCATGTTTGCAGATGACACCAAACTATGTAATAGAATTAGGTCCATACAGGATGTCTATATTCTACAAGCAGACCTGGATGTACTGTTTGATTGGGCAGCCATATGGCAAATGACATTTAATATAAATAAATGTAAAGTTATGCACTTTGGGGCTAACAACATGCATGCTTCATACTGTCTAAGGGGAATACAGTTGGGGAGGGCAGAAATGGAAAAGGATCTGGGGGTTCTGGTAGATCATAGACTTAATACAGCATGAAATGCCAAGCTGCTATATCAAAAGCTAGCAAAATACTTTCTTGCATCAAAACAGGATTAGACTGCAGAGATCGAGACATAATCCTGCCCCTGTACAAAGCATTGGTCAGACCACATCTGGAATATGCAGTCCAGTTTTGGGCACCAGTTTAGAAAATGGACATGCGAAATTGGAGAGAAGTTTAAGCTCTGGATAAGGAAGGGATTCTTCACTGCAAGGTCTGTGAAAATTTGGAATAAGCTACCTCAGGATATGGTTTCAGCAACTACTATAAATTGCTTTAAGAAAAAGCTGGATGTTTTTCTAGAAGCAAAGAATATAAATGGGATATTAAGGCTTCAAAGAAGAAATAACAGTGACTGTTGGTCCAGGGAACATCTGATTGCCTCATGGATTCAGAAAGGAATTTTTTCCCGTTAAAGCAAATTATACCAGGAGTTGTTTTTTGTCTTCCTCTGGCCAACTGTGTCCATAGGGTTTTATATCTGGGATATGTTTATTTCCCTAGTGGTTGAACTTGATGAACTTTTTTCAACCTGACGTACTATGTAACTATATGTAGCATACAAGGTAACAAATCACAGTCTTGTTTAACATAGTACTAGGGGATCATTATCAAGCTGGCAATATGCATACCATGTAATTTGTTTGAAGGTGGAGATAATGTTTTGTTTATTATTCAACAGGAAAGTAGCAATGTAAGATTCCCACACCTCAAAAAATCTAGTGACACAAGTTTCTTTATCCAAAGACGCATCCATCCATTCTATATGAAAGCCATACCATATTTTTTCCCGAAACAAGGCAAGAGTAGGCAGATTACAGCTTATGCAAAATTATTTTCGTAGCCACCAAAGACAGTATTGCTAAGAGAGTGCTGCATCCTTTATTTATTTGTTAGTCTTGCAAAGCAAGATCCCCAAATAAGGCCCAACTGGGGGAAAGTGGCAAATAGTTCACCAGGTCGTGTAGGGCATACAAGAACACTGTTCTCCAGAAGTATTCAATCATGGGACAGCTCTTTAGCATTTGATATAAATCAGCTTCCAGTGTACCACATTTTAAACATTGTGAAGAAGTCCCATTTAGAAGGAGCGCAATGGAAAAATATAGGAATAATATTTTATGGTCATATCCTTGTACATAGCCGAGGATAACACTGACAAAGCTCTAGAAAAGTCCAGTAATATATAGGATGGCGTTCTGTCCAGGAAATGTTTGATCCATCTGCACAAACCAGAATGTCTGGTCTCGTAATCTAGGTGAATGCGGTAGGTTGAGTATACATCTTGCACTCCTCTCCTGGCCGGGTTGGGGATAGATAACAACCTATCTAAGGGATTGGTCCAGTCCCTGGGAGACAAATTTTTAATAACTGCCAATTCATAAGAGCTTAGTTGTAGATAAGTAAAAGGTAGATTTCTCAAAAAGGGATAGAGAGTGGCAATTGCTGAGAAACCATTTTTTGTGTCAGTTAACACAAGGTTTGACTTTCATAGTTTACAATTCCCCTTCATCTTTGTCTCTGGGTTCCTTCAAAATTCAGAAGTCTAAATTCTGCCATTGAGGAAGAAACAGGGAAGACTGGCTGTGAGAATCTGAATCTTAATTTGTGTCAAACAAACCAGCATGAATGTAGCAGAGGGTTCTAAGTGATCTCTGCAGGCAACAGCTCTTTGTGCATGTGCAACAGGTAAGATAGGTTAGTGCCCAGAAATCCATAGTGGATCAATGGATGAATCAGTGCAACAAGCCTTTCTATGTAACAATTTTGACACTTGGATTGACCCCTCATTTGTGAACAATGAATAAATGTACCACATCCCAAGATAAGGATAAAAACAAGTTTAATTCAAATATTAAAATATTCCAATTACACAGCTCAACAAAGTTTTTTTATCACTTGCCAAGGATTTTTTAAATTTATTGAGTGCATTTCAGGGCTGCTGAATCCAGAAATGACATCAGTTTCATTAAATTGGCTCTAGTTCTTGTGATACAGGAATCGGAATAGACGATTTTACCAACAACAAATGTTAACACAGAATATTATTATCAATCTTTACTTACACCAATGTTTTGCATTTTATATATTATTTTCATGAAACTTTATTTTGCCTTCTTTTTATTCATAGAGTTTCTTTTTTACCAGAAATCCAGAGTTCTTCAAAAAAAAGTTGTTTAAATGACCCTAATGTATTTTGCTACATTTGTGGTGAATATTCTCAGCAAAAACAGAGAAGAAACATTACAGAATTTGTGAAAGAAGCATATCTTGCAAATTTTGGTATTAAACTGAGGGACCAAGATAAGTTTTGGCTCCCTATACGGACTGCAAAACTTGTGTAGAGTGTCTACGTCAGTGGAAAAATGGTAAACTGAAAAGTTTGAAATTTGGTTCACCTACATTGTATGTTGTATGTTTCATAAAAGAAACAGTAATCCTTTATGGACCTATTATTACATAAAGACGCTAAACCTCCTTCTCACTTAACATATGATGATAGTAAGAAAATAGAAAAGCAACAACTTCTAAATCTATATAGAAAAGCTCCAAGGATGTTTCATTTAGAAACCACTAGTAGCTGGGAATTATAAGATCATTATAAACATCATTCAAAAAGAGATGGATCTCCTGCAACCCAAATCCTGGATCTAAGGATATAGAAAACACTGACATGTACAATCCCAAAAGGTCCCCCTCACACATCCAGAGTCCAGTGGGACCTGCTACCTTGCCTTACCTCTGTGGCATCTTTTAAGAAGAAAGCTCCTCGGATGTGATGTAAATTGCTAAGTGCAAGGCGTTGCCATGGGCACCAAGTGTGCCCCGACCTACGCCAATCTTTAATTGGGTGGGAAAGGCATTTATTCTCTGATGAAGACATCTCAATATATCTGTCCCACATTTTCTTGTGGAAGAGATTTATCGATGACAGCTTCCATCATTTGGACTGGCACTGAAGCTCAGTTAGGAGATTTTGTCTCTCAACTTCAAATTAATTAATTCAACTTGCATTTTACAATGCAATGTGACACTTCTAAAACCAACTGCAGAGAGCGCTACAATATTTGCTACTAGTGCACATCCTAGATCACCTAATCATAGTATCCCTTAATCCCAATACCAAATGTTTCACACAAGGTCAATTTGTTGAAAGGTAATTAAGGAAGGCAGAAATGTCTGTAACCTATTAGCCATCAATTTTGCTAAGATTTTGTAGTCACAGTTTAGCAACAAAATAGGCTTATAAGACAACACTAAAGAACGATAAAGAAACATAAAGAAATTACATTATCATACAAAGTTTAGAATCTCCCCAGACACCAGAAAAATTGGGGGTAGTGCTTTCTGGTATTAGGACAAAAGACAGCAGGCACTGATGGTCTATCCTTGCCATACTACAAACTATTTTAGACCCTGCTTTCTTCTCATTTTTATAAATCACTAAATTCTGTAACCGAGGGCATAGATATTCCCACTGACACGTTACATGCTCATCTTACATTTATTCCTAAAGAAGGGAGAGATCCCAAGCAAAGCGGTAACTACCAATCCAAAAATAGGCCTTTGATAGAAGAGTCATCTACTTCAGTGTTTCCCAACCTTTCTTAGTCGCGGCACATATTTTACAATTAGAAAAATCCCACGGAACACCACCAAAAAGTCAGACACGTAAATTAGCTACCTGCTGCCATCTAGTGGAAGAGTTTTTTTTGGTTCTGCCTATCACTATACATCGCTGGTATAGACAAATGAAGACAATTTTTTTCAGTAAATAAATCATTTTGGGACCAATTAACTGAAATTGGATAATTTCCCACGGTACACCCGAAGATCTCTCAAGGCACACTAGTGTGCCGCGGAACAGCGGTTGAAAAACACTGATCTACTTTATTCTATTATGTACAGTGACAGAGTGTCCCAAAAATGGTAGGGACTTAAGTGCATTACAGGCTCCAGGGAAATTTAAGTGATTAGGTTTGTATAGGTATTTAGGAAGAAACCAGGGACTATGGGGTCCTGGAGCTGACCAAGGGAGTGAAAGGGTGGGTTCCTTGGCCCAACCCAAATCAGAGTTTGGGTTATATGCACCTGTATTCAGATGCAAGGAAGGAAGGGATGGATAATGCATAAGAACTTTATATGTACTGAGCTTTTATGTGCCCTGCTCCAGATGACCTGGCATGGTTCCAATAGTAGTTCCCGACCCAGGATAGACTCCCATTTGCGCATGTACGGATACTTGCCCAATGGTAGTGCAGGTTCTGTGTTCAAAATTTGATAGATTTCAGAGATCAGTCATTCACAAGAAGAACCCCCTGCATATACCTTCTCAAATGGTGTGGGGGCTGAAACAACAGGATTTAAAGTTAGGGGCTTCACATAATGGTGGATTTGAAGGTAGCTGTACATGGTGGAGGGGGAGCTCAATTTTGCTTTATAAAAAAATTCTTTATAAAAAGAAAAAATCTCCTTTATAAGATGATGAATTTGTGTCCAATCTAGAAAAATCTATTTGGAACACCAGGGTTAAACCAGTGTCAGGCTGTCTGGAAATTGTTGAATAAATAAAAATATAAGAACAGTCTTGGATGATGTGAGCTGAAATTTATCCTTATAGGATAGCCAGATATGTCTGGTGAATTGCATGGGGGCCAAAAGAGGGGAGTTAGCTATGGGGCAGGATGAGCTCCACAACATAGAATTAGGATGTACCAGGGCCATTCAGTTTTTTTGATCTCCATTTAATGGTTGTATGCTCCAAGGGTGCATACGCTACTTGGTGAATATGGGTGGTGAGGAAGGTAGCAGGAATATAGTGCTTGAAAAAATGGGCCCTGAATACCGATGGAAGAAAATGTTTGGAACATAAATGGCCAGTTAAGGTGATCAAACACCTTCTCGTTGTTTAAACTTAGCAATATTACCCCTTTCTCCATCCAATTTAAGGCATCTACACTATCTTTGGTTCTCTGGGTACAGTTGTCAGCCTGGTGGCAGTCTCTAATCTGGATATTACAGGGATTAATGTTGACCAGGTGCATCATAAAGTTGCTGCTTTTGTCGATGATCTCCTTTTATATTTTTCACACAAAGCCCTTGGTTTCTGTCTAATATCCGTGCTTAGAGAACACCAGTCCTTATGTAATTATATTATAAACTTTGATACATTTGAAACACTTAATATTATTCTCTCATTTTACATGGTTAGTTCCTTGAAATCTTTCCCCCTTCGTTGGGCTTAACATTTCAAACATTACTTGGGACTCTTTCTGTCTGCTGATTTAGGGAAGCTATTCTATTTAAGTTATATACCTCTTTTAACAACCATACGTTCTGACCTTGACCAGTGGAATTCTGGGAAATTTTCTTGGTTCAGTAGATGTAATATATTGAAAATGAATGTGATGCTCCACTTCATATATATATATTCCAGACCGTACCGATAGCAGTTCCTACGGTCTTTGTACCCAAACTCCATTTCTTTTTATATTTTTTATATGGTCAGGCTCTTTTCTTACTTCCCCCAGACCAGGGGACACTTTAGAAGGGGGTACGGTGTGTTTCCAGTGAGAAGCTATAAAAGAACAAGCAGCCAGTAGGATGTGAGAAATTAGTTTGCGTGGGCCAGGTGGGGTTTGGGATATAGGTAAGCCCAATAGATGCATCAACATGTCTAGTGGAAGATCCAACAAAGAACCTCTGGGGTATGGTACCAGCAGAATAAAACTTTTTAGCTATTCTATTTGTATGTCACACATATAGAGCTTTTGTTGGCTGAGGTACAAAAAATCTGACCATTCCTCCAAAAACGGTTCCCTCCACAAAACACTCTCCCATGAATTCATATATGAGAATTTTGTGCCTGTGGCACAGTCTTCATGGAGAAGCTTATAAATGGAGGAAACTAAGCCTTTGGAGTATAGACTGTCCCTACAGATTGTCTCAAAGGGGCAACAGCTTTGAACCAAGAGTGAGGATCAATAGATATATAGGTTTATATAGTGCCTGATTTGTAGATTTGCATAGAACGAGGTGTTGGGCATGTTGCATTTACCCTGTATTTCAAAAAAAGTGATTAGTCTGCGCTCGGTTGGATCTAGGAAATGTCTGACATGGTGAAAGGCTCTGCTCTTCCATGGGAGTTACATGGAAGAGGAGAGTTTATCTGGAATCAGTGGAGTAAGTATAACTGATTGCATCATAGATACCATGTTGGTTAGAGCATACTTGGACTTGCATTGCCTCCAAATATTCCTAGTGAACAGCATGGGGCGGTAGGGGGGGCAGTAGGTCATACTCTGACAGTAAAAGCAAGCAACCCCAGAGCATTATATTCGGGTGGTTAGGCCACTCCCATCTCTTTTCAATCTCTCCATACACTAGGAGGATGATGGGGGACCAGGATGCCAGGCAGCTTAAAGGGGCTGCCAGATAGTATTTATGAAGGTCTGGAGCCTTCATAGACGTCACTAAACAGGGCTTTTTATATGCTCACATGTTGTCAACAAATTCCATTTGCAGTTTCTGCAAAACTTGTCTAGGGGCCAAAATAGGAAGTGTTTCAAAGTAGTATAAGAGCGTAATGTAGCAAACATAAATGACCAGCTAAGGCGAGCAAGGGCCTTCTCTGCATCCAAATATTTTTAGCGTCTATTACAGAGATAGCTCTACGTGTGTTGTCACTGGCATGTCTAAAGAGGATGAACCCAGTTTGATCTTTATAGATTAAGGAAGGGAGTAATTTAGATAGGTGGTTTGCCAATATTTTAGTGAAGATTTTAGGATCTGAATTTAAGAGAGCAATGGGCCTATAATTTGAACATTACATATAATCCTTCCCTGGTTTCAGAATCACCGTAATGTGGGAGAGCAGCATGGAGGAGGGAACTGGAGGAGGGAACTCCATGAACCCATTGAAAAGAGGCTATATGCTGGGTCCTGGCAGGAGGGGCTGTCAGACAGTGACAATCTGTCAAACGTGAGAGAGAAAATTAAGGTTTGGGATAAGACACATAAACAAACAAAATAACACAGTAACATCAATGTCATATAGAGCAGATCGTCGCAAGGCCATAAAAATATCCGTGACTCTCTCCTGCCCACTTGAGGGATCTGAGAGCTCTATGGGCCTAATCTGTTTTAACCTCCCATAAAAGAGACAATACTCTCCTATTACCTTGCTATAGAGATTAAATGAACCCTTCCTTGTCTGAGTATTTGTTGCACCAGGCACTTTTTTAATATACTTTCCCTCGCTCTTTGGACATACCCTTCAATCTAGGACGTTGTCTAATGAAATTTGTATCTGCCCTGAAGAAGCCTAAACAGATGATATGCATCGGGATCTAAGATTATTATTCTCATTAAAACATCTAGAAACATCATCATCTCTATTAGGCACTATGGACTGTGAAATCTAGTTAAAAGGGTTTTGTTTAGTTCTCAACCTTATCTGTTTGAGACTACAATAACTTTTGCTGTTATACTGTGATAAATTACTTTATAATTGGAGAATTGTATTTAAATGCTCTAATATACATTTGACGCATGGCCGGGTGGAGATGCGAGAATCAGAGCTCCACACAGTGCTTTTTCCTCGGGCTATTTTTTCTCATAATGCCGACGAAGATACCGAAGACTGGGCACAAAAAGAAGAAGATTCCTCCTACTACACAACACGGGGAACAGCTAGCAGTGATATTGCGGGTTTTTTCTTTCAAACACCGCTGGTCACTGAAGATCTGGAAAGGAAGGACAAGATGGCGGACGGACCATGTGGTTCCACCACCTCACAGCTATCTCCTCACTCCATGGATGATTCAAAGCCTCCTTCCTCGCCCCTATCTACAGGTGAGCAAGAATCCCCCTCAGCTTTAAAAAAAATAAGGGCATTTCTCCGCTCACTGCCTACCAGATCTGATTTAGAGACTCACACATGTAGATTAAAAGCATCTTTTAAACAGGAGCTTGCTGAAATTGGGCAGAGCTTGGAATGTACACAATCCCATGTATCATCCTTACAAGTGGAACAAACATCCTTATCTCTCAGAATGTCTAAGAGGACCAAGTGGCCATTCATTCCCGCCAACTTCACTCCACTGTTTATTCTTTCAATGATTTGGAAAATCGCAAAAGGCGAAATAATGTCAGAATCCGCAGTTTACCTGAGGCCACTACCACTCCAGATTTAATGGCCACTGTACAAGGGATTTTTAATCTTATTGGACAGGCCTGTGACCACTGAAATTGTTATTGATAGGGCCCATAGAGCACTGGGTCCCAAGCCTTCTGATGTATCACGTCCAAGGGACGTCATATTTAGAGTACACTACTTTCATGTTTGAGAAGATATCATGGTGGCTGCACGGAGGAAACGAGTTCTGGATTTTTATGGCAAACAGTTGTCATTTTTGCCATACCTATTCAGACGTACGTTAGCAATGCGCAAGGCTCTTAAACCATTATTGGAGGAATTAAAGTCAGGAGATATCCCCTATAGATGGGGTTTCCCCTTTCCAGCTACATATCTGCTCCCAAAGGCAGATGTTGACCTTTAAGATTATTGATGACCTCCCGAAAATCATTACAGCACTTGAATTACCACCTATTGAGTTCCCTCACTGGCACCAGGCAATTGCTGGTTTCTGAACTGCTTTAGGAAAATGTTGTTCTCAATTCATATTTGCCTCTTCTTCCGATGTTTTCTACTGCATAATTTCTTTTTTGAATATGATGGTTTGTAATCACATACCTAATAAATGGGAGGCACTTAAATGTGTACTGCAAGGCCATCTGCTCAAGCATGCAGCTAGGCCTAAAAAAAACAAATACGCAACTATCAAAGGTCTATTGGCAGATATTGATTCTTTGGAAAAAGCCCATAAACAGAAACCCGACACAGGGCTCCTGCTATCTTTGTCCCAGAAAAAGCAACAACTGAGATTGCTTCCGGATGAAATCTTACTTAAGCAGAAAGATAGAACCCATAAATTATTTTATTACCAGGGTGACAAACCTGGGAAGTTGCTAGCTAGGACATTACACCCTAGAATTATTAGTATCACTGTGCCCTGTATACGTCAGAGATCTGGACAAAAATCCTTCAACCCGCAGACAATTGTCTCTACTTTTCAGGAAGTTTACTCAGACTTCTACAATCTGAAAAGAAAATTTGATTATATGGACCCGGATCTCTTTCGGTCCAATGTACATGACTATATCGCTGACACAGCACTACCAACTATGCAGAAATTAAATCCCAATTAGACAGCCCTTTTACGTAAATAGAATTACAAGCATGTATCTCTTCTTTAATACCTGGTAAGAGCCCGGGACCCGAAGGGTTCACTCCTGTTTTACAAGATGTTCCAGGAACCTATTTCACCATTTCTACTTTCTGTATTTAACGCAGTGTCGGCCACCTCTGTATATTCCAAGTTATTGGCCAACCAATTGAAAGCCTTACTTCCTCACCTTATTCATCTTGACCAGGCAGGTTTTATGATGGGACGGGAAACACGAGACAATACCCTAAAAGCAGTCTCTCTAATAAACTGGGTTAAAAAATCTGCAGTCCCTACTTGTATTTTATCGGTTGATGCTGAAAAAGCTTTCGACCGGGTACACTGGGTCTTTCTTCAGGAAACCTTGAAACAAATAGGACAGGGTCCAAATATGCTAGGTAGCATACAAGCTCTATACACTGGCCCAACTGCCAGAATCAGTGCAAATGGTATCTTGTCAGGGCCTTTACAAATCTGTAATGGTACTAGGCAGGGGTGCCCCTTGTCCCCCCTGCTATATATTTTAGTTATGGAACACCTAGCTAATGCTATAAGGAATAACCCAGATATTAGTGTGAAAATTGGAGAGAACCAATACAAACTTTCTATTTTTGCAGATGATGTGCTTCTTTATGTTACATCCCCTCATACCTCTATACCAGTGATTATGCAAGAAATGTAAAGGTTTGGTATACTAAGCAACTTTAAGGTTAATTACAATAAAACAGAGGCCTTAAATGTATTATTACCACCTGCAAGGGTGTCTGTTTTAAAAAGTAATTTTCCTTTTAGATGGCAAACTCAAGGCATTAAATATCTAGGGGTCACTATTCCATCTAATCTACCTGACACTGCTGAATATAACTACAAACCTTTGTTGAGGACTATAGATTCTGCTCTATGCTCATACACTCACTTACAACTTTCATGGCTGGGGAGAGTGGATGTGGTTAAAATGTACATTCTGCCTAAGGTCTTATACTTCTTCTCCACGCTTGCATTTACCCCTCCTAATTAATTTTTTCCCGTTTGGATCATTTGATATACTCCTTCATTTGGCATGGGAAAAAACGCCTGTATAAATCAATTAATACTTACTAGGAAGAAGCTTACAGGTGGTCTAGCTGTCCCTGATTTTAAACTGTACTACAAAGCTGTGGTACTATAGAATACTAGACTGGACTCACAATAAGAACCACAAAGCTTGGGTAATGATTAATAAATCAATGTTTTCAGACCCTTTACATTTAGCTCCCTGGATATGGCCACAACTTAGACCCCAATCACCTTTAACACCACCTACTGTATCTCAGACTCTGTTGGTGTGGGACGATCTGCTGAAGCAAGGGGTCCTTTCATCTAGACCCAGTCCACTCTCTCTGTTTTTCCGAAATCCGGATTTCACCCCATCTCCAAGTGTCTAAATTTTTGATTTGGAATATCAGTGACCATCCCAGAATCAGCCAGATCCCTTCCATGCAGGACTTACGGGTGCATGGACACCAAGATGGAATTACCTGGTTGGCGTATTTCCAATTGCGAGATTTTCTCCAATCTCAGGGCCCATTAACCAACATTTCTAGATCTCTTACGACTTTTGAATTTTTTTTTTTTTTGCAAAATGATAGAGTGACTCATGGCATAGCGTTCATAAATGATATTCTCTTAACAGAACTTCGAACCACCAGGCCCCACTTTTTTAAATACTGGGAACATGAATTAGGATGTAGGTTAGACCCTGCTGAGATAGAAAAGTCTTGTACATATGCACATAAATTATCTAGATCAGCTAGAGACCAAGAAAGAAGTTATAAGATCCTTAGCAGATGGTACAAATGTCCAATATCTATACATAGATTTAACCCACATACTCCCCACTTTGCTGGAGATGTGTACATGACCCTGGCTCCATGTTGCATATATGGAGTTCTTGACCATCTGTTGCTACATTGTGGAATAAGATATTTGCAGTCTACAATAAGATCATGGATGAGGATCTAGCACCAAGTCCATACATTACGGTACTTTGCTTGCTATCCTTCCTGGCTCTAATAAAGCTGTTAAAAGAGGTCTTCTGCCCCACTATATAGTGGCGGACAGAAGATTATTGCTCGACATTGGGATTCCTCCGAAGGTCCTACTATGGTGGAATGGATTACAGAAATGGATAGTATAGTGAGCTTTGAATGTCAAATACTCCAGGAAGAAAATGAGCCACGTCATAACATAGAATGGGATATATGGGAAATATTTAGGCTGTCCCCTGATGTTCAAACATACCTCCAGTGAACAAAACATGTAGTATGTTTCTTATAAGACTGTGTCCCCTTTCCAATTTAATAAGGTGACTGTGTGTACCTAAGGTAATTTACTACATCCTGAGTCTGCAACAACTTAAAGATATAATTACCAGCAGAATTTGTATATCCTGACCAGCCATGTGATCTACCACTTTCTATGTTATTATTACACAGTATTTATATAGCACCATCATATTATGCAGCGCTGTACAAAGTCCATAGTCATGTCACTAACTGTCCCTCAAAGGTGCTCACAATCTAATGTCCCTACCATAGTCATATGTCATTTAAGGTCAATTTTGGGGGGAAGCCAATTAACCTCAGTGCATGATTTTTGAGTTGTTGGAGGAAACCCACACAGACACAGGGAGAATCTGCAAACTCCATGCAGATAGCGTCCTGGCCAAGCTTTGAACCTGGGACCTAGTGCTGCAAAGGCAGGAGTGCTAACCACCAAGCCACTGTGCTGCCCACGTGTAAAATTGTTTTTGAATAAGTGTATGATACTATTTAATACTTTTATTTCCTGTCATTGCTTTTTTCTTGATCCCCTCCCCCCAACCACTTTTTGGGTTGTCTATTCCTGAATTATGTTCTTCTTGGTTTGTTTGTTTGTTTGTATGTTTTTGAAATATCAATAAAGACATATTATACATATTAAACATTTGCCAAATATAAACTCTTTCTCTCACCTTATTTTATTAAATATCTTGACTGGCAAGGCCAAAATAATTTAACTCCCACACATGTGCAGGAGTTTATTCCTGGCTGCCAGGGGTAAGTAGTGTACACTGAGCTGCACATGGGTAGCTCAGTGTACAAAACAAACAGACCTGCCTGTTTGCAAACATTGAAGAAAAGTTTGCAAACAGGCAAGTGTGTTTGTTTTGTTGCAGAAGGGACATCACCTGTCCTGTCTGCAATAGTGAATCTGCCTGCTCATAATTTTTGTCTTTACTGTTTAGTTCTGCTTTAAAGAAAACATTTTATACATAACATTTTTTTATCCCTGTGTTTTTTCTTGTGCTGCCAGCTGACACATTACTTAAAGTATATCTTTTACTTACTTGGATACTTTGATAAATTAAGGAAGGATTAAAACTTCTGTCTGGTTTTACTGTGTTTATGAGAGATTTAAACTGCATGTCCCACTGACACTGAGAAAATCTGCAATAGGGACACTGATGGTCTATGTGTTAAAGTGTGTTCTTTAGGAGATCCACAAAGTTTATTTTGTACCTATTTTTTAGTCAAGGCATTTTGGTGAGGAAGGCCAGAACTGTTTCCAGTAATCAACTGAATATCAGTTATAGCAGATTCGGTTGAAATACTAATATTTTGTCAGATCTGTTCCCACGCACATACACAAAATGGATCCCATACATCATACAATGCTTCAGCTAAGAGCTGCCCTCAATTGCTGCTCCTAACACACATTTGTGTAATAACACGGGAAGTCTTCTATGTGGAAAAAGAGGAAAGAGGCCCAGGAAGAGGTTAATGTGGAGAGTAACGCCCTTTTCCTGTTTAAAAAATAATTCTTTTTTTATTTTGGCTTAAGGAAACCAAAAATTCCTTAGCCTGGGACGTGGGTATGTGCATGAGTGCGGCACATAGATTTCTTACACACACACACACACACAGACACACACACACACACACACACATATATAAGCTGCCATATTGCCATGTAGCTGATTCTCCTTCATATGCTTGACAGCAATTTATTTACTCTGCTCCTAAAGTGCTAAGGATTTGAAAGAAAACATTGTGGAGCTTTTAAGTGAGAGCCTGATTTATTAAAGCTCTCCAAGAGTTTAGAAGATAGATCATGGGAGGACCTAGATGATCCAGCAAACATGGAAAGGGTTTCTTCAAACTCATTTGATATTAATTAGCAAATGTTTTAAATCCTTGATCAGATCTATGTCAGCATTGCTGGATCACCTATGTACTCTCATTATAGTCTATATTATCAAATTCTTAAAGAGCTTTAATAAATCAGGCCCATGGTGTTTACATTAGGTAGGTATTCCAGACATATTTAATGATATCAACTGCTCACCTTGTGCAGTACACCAAAATAAATTAGATCACACCTTTATTATTAAGAGCATCTGTTTTCCTTCAATGAATAAATTGGCCTTGTCTTTACTTATACTCAACCAAACAAATTAGTGTAAATGCCTTTATTATTGTAAATTGACCTGTTTTAGGCCGAGAAACAACCCTTTATTTAGAATAAGAGTAACAGCATTGAAATGACAGCTTAACAACCACACGCCATCTGGTCTCTGCAGAACCAGCACCACTTAGCTCCGCTACCAGGCCACTTACATACCAAAGTGCATTGGGGTGCAGTCCCTAAATTTTTACTTATTTGTCACAAAACTATAACTATCATACTATTCTATCCTGTCTGCTTCACTATTTTGAACCCTAATTTCTCTAGAACAGGGAGGTTTACAAAACCGAAAATGTAGGTGCAAGCCTTTTTACACATACCTGCCCACTTCTAACACCTGAACCCCACTTCTCTAAAAAAAGGAGTGCAAATAAACAAAATTAAAAATTGCAAGTGGGGGACACCTGTGGCTAACATGCCCTACAATTTAATTGCTATTGCATGATCAGAACATAAAAAACTCTGCCCATCAAACTGCGCTTCCTTGTTACACTTTATTGTTCTCTGGATTGTGGGGGTGCAGGTAAACAAAATTAAACATGCAAGTGGGGGACCATTGTGGGTAAGACCCCCTAAAATGTTACCGCCATGACCCGATCAAAACATGATGCCCTGTTACGCATTACTGTTCTCTTCTAACACCTGAACCCCAATTTATCTGGAATGGGGGAGGTGCAGGTAAACAAAAGTAAAGGTACAACTGGGGGACAACTGTGGCTAAGACCTCCTGAAATGTCATCACTATGGCATTAACAGAACATAAAAAACTCTACACATCAAAACATGCTGCCCTGTGGAACATTACTGTTTGTTTCTAACACTTGAACCCCAATTTATCTAGAACGTGGGGGTGCAGGTATACAAAATTAAAGATGCATTATGGCATTTATATCTCCAGTATTCAGCGGGGAATATGATTTCTCTTTTGTTGGACCACAAGACCCTAATGCTTTCTGGGAACGCTATGAAGCTTATCGTAAAGACGATACAAGCAGTCATAGCCTAGTCCCACTGTACACAAGCAAAATTTAATTGAGCCTATAACAATATTGGTTAGGAATTAATATATCCCCTTAGCGGATTTGTCAGTTTGGTTGGGAAATGCTGACATTTTATTCTTGCAAGAGACTCTGCTCAGTTCTCTGACCTATATCCATCCAGCAAAAAGGCAGTTAAGGTGCGAATCTTCCTTCTGGTCTCTTTCGGCTGAGCATTACAGTGGAGCTGCGGTCCTTTTTAAAACCAGTAAGGTAACTTTTTGGTGAATTATTGAAGTAAAAATGGGGAGATGTATGGTTACCGATGCCATTGTGGGGGGGCAGGGCCTGCGCCTTATAAACATCTTTGGGCCTCAGACAAAATGGCAAATACCTCTTCAACAAGGTTAAGCCGTTTCTTTTTTACTACCCAGAAGATTATCTTTGGAGGTAATTTTAACACCATTATTAGACCTAAAGGCAGGAAAGGTGTCAGAGACCAGCTGGAAAGTTTTTTTTTGTACCAGAGACGGTTAGACAGGCAGCTCTGGTGGATGCACACATTAACCTCCCTAGCGGTCTAATTCCATCCAAATTTCCATGCAAAAAGCGGTACAATTTTTTGCATGGAAATTTATTTTTCATTGTAGGCTGTGATTCTTAGGCATAACTCACTGATATTTAATGAATTTAATAATAAACTTTAGGTCCTGGGGACCAGAATGATGCTGAGGGACAGCGACAGAGCAAGGTGTGTTTTTTTTTTTTTTAAGTTAAAAGCTACCCCAAGTGTGACTCGGGATTACCGCTTTTTTAATGTAAAATCCACCCCAAGTCACACTCGGGATTACCGCTGGGGGGGTTAAGCAGTACCCAGATGACACAGGGTTCACATTAAGGGAGGAACTTCAGGACTTGCTTCAGTGTTCCTTTATATACTTCTTAGATTTGGTAACATGGATTGATTTTTGATATAGGGCTACATGCATGGGGATGGGTTTGTGCTTCTTGGCCTTGCTTAGTATGTTAGAGATGTATTTTCTTGTTTATGTAAAAATATATATTTTTCTTTGCTTGGTGTATTTTGGTATATGGCCTGTGATCATGAGTTTTGAGTTTGGCATAATAAACTGGTATTTATTTCTTCTATTATGTATATATTGTAAATATGTTTTTGTATGTTTGCAAGATTCCAATAAAAAACTACGGCTACGTACACACGTCAGATGATTCTCAGGGCTGAGAATCGGGCGTGTGTACAGTGCTTGTTGTCCGTACAACTGTCCTGGCGGATCCATGGACGAGGAATGATAGTAATGAAAGTGAACGGGAGAGAGCACAGCGGGGTGCTGCTTCGTCATTTTCCACTCTCCATAGAGCAGAATGTACAACGCTTGTTCATGCATCGTGCTGATCCTTCACGATCCTTTCCAACAACAATTATTGTACGTGTGTACCCAGCCCAAGGCTACGTACACACATTAGACTTTTGTCGTTGGAAAGGATTTTTCACAATTTTTTATGTTTTTTCCCCAGATGAAGCTGAGTTTACAAAAAGCAATTACAGTAAATGTTGTAGAGGTATTACTATTTGATCTGATCCATCAAGTTGGTATACATATTCCCCAAAGTGACATTTGATTTTACATTTTAAGATAGGACTACTACCATTGATATCTTTACATTTTTTTCAGGAAATAAAATATGGATCAATATTTTGCACGTATTGTGCATGCATTCATAAATCTCCAGTAGTATTATTAATAAACAGGATCACTCATAACCTCATCACACGCATTGATACAAGACTTTTCTAGAGCTGCCCCAATTCTCTGGAATTGTCCTTGTCCTATTCGTCTTGCTCCTACTTTATACTCACTTAAAAGAGCACCTTGCCTACCCGTCTTCTTCTGTCTTTTGAAACCCTCACTACTTCCCACCACTACATATCCCCCTCCTATTGTGTGTAAAGTCCCCCACCTACTAGATTGTAAGCTCTTCGGGGCAGGCTCCTCTCCTCCTGTATCACTGTCTGTATAAGTCTGCCATTTGGAACCCCTATTTATTGTACAGCGCTGCGTAATATGTTAGCGCTATATAAATCCTGTTTAATATTAATAATAATAATAATAATAATAGAGCGCAAACATATTACGCAGCGCTGTACATTAAATAGGGGTTGCAAATGACAGACAGATACAGACACAGGAGGAGGAGGGGGTCCTGGCCTGAAGTAGTAATTTTGATAGATATTCATCCCTACTCTCATTGGCATCAGTAGTGCTAATTGTTGTCTTACATATCTCCATCTCTAGCCAGTCTCCTTCCTTTTCCCTGTGTTCTCTGCGTCTGCCTGTCCCTCACCAGTGACAGCTCTGCTCCCTCCTCACATCAGCTCTGCCCTGTATAACCCCCTCGCCTCCATCAGCAGGAGGGGGAGGGGAGATCCTCTGTCATCCTGTGAGGAGGGAGAGACACACCAAGAGCCTGAGAGAAGGAAGGGTCCGGCCATTACCGGGGATTCTCGGTTATTTCACCAAATGAATGGCGTAGCTTTCTGCCTTGTGGGATCCCCGTCTTCCCCAACCGCTCAGGTAGGAGAAGTGTTGGACCGGTGGCCTCAGAGCTGGGACATAGGGTGGGGCTGGAGTGAAAGCGGGGGTAGATAGAGTGTGAAGGGGCCTGCCCTATACTGTGCGAGCATTGTATTCTCATGTACACATGGACAGCCCTGCCATCTATGGCTTTATCTATACGTCAAATAGCACAAATCTTACATATATCATACATAGCTGACCATATACATAATATTAAATAATATGTTTGTGATATATTTATGTGATTTCAGCACATGTTTTACAATTCCTATTAATTTATATTATTCTTTGCTATACAAAGCTTATACAATAGGTTTCTGGATTTTTTTGCATGTCAAACATGTTGCATGGTAAATTCTTTGTGTACAAATGTAAGAATGACACTGACAGATATGAGTGATAAAAACAAGATAGAGTAGAGACACGTTTGTTCCTGTTCTCATGGAATGAGATTGACACATTACAATGATTGATAATAGACATGATAGTAATAATCTTAGCCAGGGATTAAATCTAAAATATATTTTCGTTCTGCTTTGATGATACAGGCTTACAAATGTGTTGGCTTTGGATATATATATCATTTAGGTTTCATACTCATGGATTATTACCTAGCTTTATTTAAATGTATACAGAAGATTTACAGAAATGTTGCTGATTAAATGAAACCACAACAAACTAGTTAGGAGTGGGCTGCCGCAGTCAGTGTGAAATTCTGGCATAGAAAGCTTCTTCCAATTGGCCTGCTCTAACATGTATTTTACAGGCCTGCCAGTCACTGTTACTTTCCTTAGCATGGAGTTGTCATAGCAACAGTCAGGGCTGGATCTCCCTAAAATCTTGTTTTTTTCCACTTATCACACTTTATTAGGTTATAATTTGCAATTAGCAAAGATGTATAATGATGCAGCCTAATTCGACTCCTAAAATTGGTTCTGAAAACAATGTAGGCTTTGTATTCTTGACCATGCATATTTCTTTGTGGGTATTGTTTAAGTCTTTTAATTGAGTCATTGCTCTGGAATGTCTTGGAAAAATTGCATATGTCGTGTAAATTGTATATTTTTTTCTGTGTAACTCTGAAGCTGAGTTTAACCCCCCCAATTAAAAAGAGGTAACATATACCCCTTACCTATCTTGGGTGGTTATTCGGCAAAAACTTACATCCAAGCCAAGGAAATCTTTTTTTCAATGACCATTTTTGGTGCATGTTCTGTCCCTCATGGTATCAGGAGCTGCTGTCACTGACTGGCCTTCTCCTAATGGGCCACTGTTTAAAGCAGAATGAAACCTAAAAGTAAACAAAATGCCAGCCGGCAAATTTTTGTCTCTTCCCGACCTCCAGCTGGCATTTTTGCTCAGTTTTCTTCTGAGTGTTCAGGATCTTGAGTCCTCTTGATTGGCCAGGCAAGAATTTATTATTATTAGTAAACAGGATTTATAAAGCCCCAACATTACGCAGCGCTGTACATTAAATAGGGGTTGCAAATGACAGACTAATACAGACGTTGATACAGGAGGAGAGGCCCCTGCCCCGAAGAGCTTACAATCTAGTAGGTGGGGGAATTTACACACAATAGGAGGGGAGATATGTAGTGGTGGGAAGTAGTGATGGTTTCAAAAGACAGAAGATGGGTAGGCAAGGTGAAAAAATGGGTTTTGAGCGCTCTTTTAAGTGAGCATAAAGTAGGAGCAAGCGGAATAGGACGAGGAAGACCATTCCAGAGAGTTGGGGCAGCTCTAGAGAAGTCTTGTATACATGCGTGTGATAAGGTTATGAGTGATCATGTTTATTAATATTAATAATACTACTGGGGATTTATGAATTATTGCATGCACAATACATGCAAAATAATGATGCATATTTTATTTCCTGAAAAAAATGTAAAGATATCAATGGTAGTAGTCGTATCTTAAAATGTAAAATCAAATGTCACTTTGGGGACAAAAGACAGAAGAAGATGGGTAGGCAAGTTTGAAAAAATGGAATGTAACTTTCATGTACATGAGAAGTTCATTTATTCCTAGTAGCCAGCTATGCTGGGATTCATTGTGAAATGCAGATCATTTCTAAATACCATTTTAATTTGCCTCTCATCTTTTACCACATATATTAAAAGTAGCTTTTATTTTGCTGTCTCTTGATGTAAACTGTCCTAAAATGGAACTTTAGTTAAAATTACCTTTACCCTTACCTTTACTTTCGTAGAGCCCTTGATTCGGTCCGCATTGTCCTGGCTTCTTCCTTCATCCCGGCTCTGGGCTCCTCCATCTTTTCCCTTTTTGCCTACGTTACCTGGCCTTGCACTACACAGGGAGATTGGGTGGCATAACCTGTTGTAAATGTAAAAAAAAAGAGTGCAGATCTCACTGCTAATGCATGAGATAGGAACTTTTTTTTAAATGCCTGGAAAAGCCCCTTCAGCGCATGCCTGAAGCCTCCTGAGATAAGTGACGTAGGTTTCCCCAGAGGCTCCCATTCAGTCTAAAAGCTACGTACACACTTCCAATGATTCTTGCCTGATAATCAGTGCAAGGACGATACTGGACGAGAATCTGAAGTGTGTTTAGCGCGCGTTGTTCATCGCCCGAACGGCTGTCCTGGCGGATCCACAGGCGATGAACGATTGTAATGCAAGGGAAAGGAGAGTGCGCGCAGTGGTGTGCGGATCCTTCGTTCTCCCCCTTCCCTCTGCATAGAGCAGAACAGTGATGTATGTATAGCACTCGTTCATGCATCGTGCAGTGCATAGTCCTTGAAAAGGATCGTGAAAGATTATTTCCAACTACTATAATTTGAAGTGTGTAGGCGGCTTTACACTCCTCGTGTTAAAGACATAAAAGGAGGGGCTTTGCCTTTTTTCCAGGCATTAACAAAAAAACACACTTTTTTACTTAATATAAAAGGGTTATCTACCAGTTTATATAAAGTAAAAATGGTGAATTTTTTTCTTTTTAATAATACAACAATTTCTTCCCACCCAGCTTAAAAAGATGTCATATATATATATATATATATATATATATATATATATATATATATATATATATATATATATATAAAATTATATCAAAAATCATAACCTGATATTTCTACATGTCAAATAATTTACAAGTAGGTGTAGTATAGTAAAATAACAAATCAAAAAACAACAGACCTAGTCATTACATGCATGCTGCTGATTCTGTTTAATTGAATCAATAATCACTTGTTCAAAATAATAGCAGTTCAGTTAGCGTTCAGTTAGTGAGGTCATTCATTCTGTGAAAAAAACAAATGCCAGTTACGGCCCTTTTTAAGGAAGGAAGGCAGCAAATGTACAAGCGGGTTATGGTGCAATCTGAGTAAAATGGGTCATTCTGGCATTATTCGGAAGAACAACATACTTAAAATAAAAAGTTGATTGGAGAGGGGGAAACATATAAAAAATATAGAGAATGATAGTCTGCTCAGCTAAAATGATGGATATAAAAAATAAATAATGGATAGAAAAATAGCCAAAATGGCAAAGCCAATGATCAGTTCCAGAAGGATTGAAAAAGCCCTAAAGTTTTCTGTGTGTACTGTTTTAATTAGAAGCCTAGCTAGAAGTGAAATTGGCTTTTTTTTCTTCCCAATAAAGAAAAGGCTCCTTCTGCACATGCCAGAGATCTACCCTTTTATGTTAAGAAAGATTTGGAGTTTAGGTCCGCTTTAAATTGGAATTGCAAATGACAAATGGATACAAACAATGACACAGGAGAAGCGGATCTTGCCTGAATGAGCTTACAGTCTAAGATTTGGGGATGTTTTTTTTACTGTGGTGTTTTTTTTTTTTGTTTGCATACCATGGATCATGGATCAATTTTTGAATACTTTAAAATACTTGAAAAGGTTGTGTTGCCGTATGCCAAAGAGGAAGTGTCCCTGAAATTTGTGTTTCATTAAGACAACAACCCCAAACACACCAGTAAACAAGCAACATCACTTTTTTCCAGACCAACAGGATTGATGTTATAGAGTTGGCAGCCCAATCCCCAGACCTTAATCTAATAGAAGACTTGTCAGTGACATCAAAAATGCTGTTTCTGAAGCAACTCAAAGAAATGCAGAAAAATTGTGGAATGTAGTCCAATTATCCTGGGCTGAAATACCTGTTCACAAGTGCCGGAAGTTGGTGGACTCCATGCAAGACAGGTGTGCAGCAGTTCTCAGAAACCATGATTATACGACTAAATATTAGTTCAGTGATTCAAAGGAAAGAAAATCAAAATCTTGAAACAGTTTTTAGTTTATACAGTGAATGTAAGGAAGAATGCATCAAGTACTATTTTTCCGAACTATAGTCCCTTTTTTGTACTTTTTGTAAAAGGAATAACACAAATTTGATACTTTTTATTCATGGTTTGATTTGGAATAGAACCTTCAGTGTTCCCAATGCATTTGCGTGAAAGAAAATCTATTTTCTTATATAAGGATTTTGAGCTTTATTCACTTTTTTAAAAACACTATTCTCAACACAACTGTATTTATCTTGTAAGTAACTACACAAACCAAACTATATCCCTAAAACACTTGTCAGAGTATCCACCACACGTCCTTTTCACGTATTCTTTAAGCTATCAGGAATAAGTCAATTGGTCAATACTGCTTGAGCAAGGTCAATTAATGGGATAAAAAGGATAAAAGAAAAGAGGGATAACATTAGAGATAGGGGGAAGAGAATGGGCCATCCAAAGAGGCACTCCCTCTCTCCCAAACAAGAGGTCATCTCAAACTGCCCATGTCCCTACCTGGATGGACGAATTGTATCCAAGGTTTCCAGGTATGCAATTTGGTAAATTTGTTTTTCTAAGTTGATCATAATTTAATCTACTCTATATGGATCCTCTGAAAAAGGTTGTTTTTCCAGTTGTTACCTGTAGTAACTGAGGCTGCTAAGAAATTGTGGTGGGTGAATTTTTGTTGTCAAGGTTTTGATTCTACAATGAGAGAGGGCATGCCTGCTTTTTTTGTGATAACATTAGTGAACAGAGTTAAGCCAAAACCCTGGACTAAAAAGTAGAGGGAGAAAATGGACAGTTCCACCAAATGTCTTTATCTTTAGTTGAAATGCAGTCCTGAAATAAGTGCCGGGACGGGTGCTGTTAATATGTGAGATCCTTGATGAAGCCATATACCATCTTATTATCACTTTATAGGCGGCTACCTCCGTGGTACACATTGAGGGAACATTTTGCCCAAATTGCCGACCGGCCCTTGACTGGTTTGATTTGTTTATAATGTTTCCTATTTACCTACGTATAGGTGCCTGAAGTAATGTGGTCAAGAATGTAGCTAAGCACACAGTGAGGAGATGTATTTGAGGGAGGGGTAGTTGTTTTGGACAACAGTGACTTGAGTGTGAAATACCCCATATTTATAAAATATTACAAAATCCATGGAGGTCACAAACAGCAACTCCACTGAAAACTTATGATTATATTCTCACTTGGACTTTCATTTTCTTGGTACCCCTGTTGTGTTCTTTGTACAACATTTATAGATGTATTAGGATAGAGGAAAAAAAGGAGGAGGTAGAAAGAAAAAATAAAGCAGGACAGGTATGGATGGAGGAAGGTCCATTCTGCAGTGTAACACCCATTGGCTAACATGTATGAAAACATATAATAGGTGGGGTGTGTACTCATAAGAAACCATAAATATCCTCCGGGTGGATTATGTGTTGAAAAACGTATCTTTGGTATTATGTAGGACTAGAGGTCAGATGTTCCATATTCATAATTTTATTTTCTCTTTTAAACTACAAAAAATGACTTTTAACCAATCCATCCTTCAGGGATGGTAATTTTCTATAGGTAATAGATAGAGATTCAGTGATATGCTTGCTTGTCTTTGGGTCTGCCTTAAGAAGAAGCCAAAATTGTTTAAGTATATTCTTCATCTTCTGATGATCTTGTGAGTATCTGGTGATAATATTTGTTCTATGTTCTAACCTCTGGTCCTTCTTGCCAAACAACAACTGTGTGCGGGATAACTTATTGGCTCTTTTATATGCTTTCTTATGTGTTCTCTGACTGTAACCTCTCAATCGAAGTCTATTTCGTAAATACTGAGCTGCTATTTGGAAATCATTTCCTTGAGTGCAAATTCTACGCAATCTCACATATTGTGAGTAAGGGATAATGTTCCTAAGATTCAAAGGATGTGCACTTCTCACTGATAAGATTGTATTGCCTGCAGTGGTGTTTTTTGTGAGACTTACCTCCAATGTACCAATTTTGCTATGTAATGTTTGATGACACTTTTGAAATATCTAGGAATGTTATTTTGAATATAGGGTTGCAGTGTCCCTTATCGAGGTCACTATGCTGTAACCTTCCTATCTTGTTTTTATTATGATATATTAATAAAAATAATTTTATAGATTTTTATATGCCTTTAAAGTCCCATTTTTCTGCACATATCCAATTTGTCTATTAGTTGGGATGTGGCATATCATAATTCATTACAATCCTGTTGATTATCACTGACCAACAAACCTCCTATTTTGAAAAAGTAAGAACATGACAATTGATTATTTTTGCATAATCTCCCGAACCTTTGCCCAATATTGTTTCAACACTGGACATGCCTAAAAGATATGCAGCTGTGAACTTACATCATTGTTACATCACCAGCAGAAGTCTGGGATTGTTGGGAACACATGGTGTACTTATCCCAGTGTTCTTTACCATAGATTTTTTTGATGGGTGGAGTTCTTTATGTTAGCGGTGAAATTTTAGAGGGTGTTAGCCACAGGTGACCCCCACTTGCACCTCAAATTTTGTTCAGCTGTACCCCCCGGGGTTCCTGAGAAATTAGGGTTCAAGTGTTAGAAGCCTCCAGCAATGAGTAACAGGGTAGATTTTTATGATGGGCAGAGTTCTTTAAATTCTGACGATGCCTTAGCAATGAAATTTTAGGGTGTGTTAGCCCCTTACCAAAGAAAATTACCTTTTATTTACGAATAGGCTTACGCATGAGTTAGCTGGTTTGGATGAGCAGTTCAAATATTTCATTTCCCATAATGGACTCCATTTGCTAGGTTGTGGACTTGGAGTTGTTTTAATGAGACTGGGTTTGTGGTTCTCATTCAGAGTAGAGATGATCTTTCCCAATGTGTGTTCAGATCAGTATGAAGGGTTATTGCCATGTATATAAAAAATGTCGGCACTGAAAAATGTCTAGGTAGATCCCATTTTGCAGCATGATACGTGACAGATCAACATGGATTTAATAGAGGTGTCCCTGAAATTCCAGGTACATTTGTTTTCTGACAGCTGAAAATATTGTCTCCTTTTTTTATAGAAGGTAAGCTCAACAAAAAAGTCTCAGTGGGCCATTAGCAAGGTGCTCAGTGAATAGGATCGACTATAGGTATAGTGGAGAACAGTTTCTGAAAGAGGGCATTTCATGTGAAGAGTTCAGTCATGCTGCCAAATGAAAGCCTAATCCACAGCATGGATCTGAATGGTTGTGTGGGGGCATCACTTACATTTTGTTGACACTTTATAGCTCTGACACTGAAAGGCTAAAGGAGCGTGTCTCCAAAGAGAGTGGATAGGGTGAACTTTTACCCAACCATGACTATAGCTGAGAACTGGGAGCTGCTGTGGAGGCAATCAGCCCTTTCCTAGCTGTCAACTACCTACCTGAGGCTGTCTCAGCTGAGACTACATTTTATAACTTTATCTATCAGTCAGCAACATATATATGTTATTGGTCTTGAAAGCAAAACTAAAATAAAAATTTGCTCCTTGCATATATGGGTTTGTACGGTCTGGAAACGCTGAATACTCTTTTTCACACCACTTGTTTTCATACTCTGCACTGTGCATTCTCTATTCTTCACCACCTCTTACCCATTCTATGAGCTGTACATTCCCTATTTCTCACTGTGCATTCACTATTTCCCAATGCCCAATTTTGTGTTGTGCATTGTGCGTTTACGTTACTGCCTCATTCCTGCTTATACTCTTTTCAATCAGGTTTATTATGTCAGCAGTTGCTGGTGTCAAGTAGTGCTCCAAAATTCTTTTTAAAGGAATTCAAAATGTTGTCTCTCAGTAAATTGTATGTGCAGAAAATCATATGTATTGGAAAAGTTACATTTTTTAAAAATTATTGTGCAGAGGCTTAAATATGTCTTTAAGACACTTGTGGCAAAACACATATTATGTAGGTACAAAGATTGTGGCACATGTGATTTCATGTAAGTTGACTAAAGTTTTAATTAACCATGCTCATTTAGGCTTCCCCTACTATCAACAAAGAGTGGCCACACCCAACATTTTTTTTTGGTGAACCCCATCAATGTTCTTTTAATGGTTTCCAGGGTTCATCTGGTTATTTTATAATCCTATTGTAATTTTTACTTTTCATGTATTAATTTTCTGTTGATGCTTTCTTAAAATAATAATAATTTTGTACGTAGGTATTAGTACAGTAAATTTCTTTAATTTTGATCCCTGGACTGGAAATGTAAAAATGACAAATGAATTAAAAAAATTACTCCTGTGATTATCTATTGTCTCACTATACATAAAACTTCAAATGATTAACCTATCTCTCTCGGCTTACAAAAGTGTTGATTCATTTTTTTTTTTATTTTTATTTTTTTTAATTAAAAGTTCCTAAACTCAGAATCTTTACTTTATATAAAAGGGTAGACAACCCTATTATTTAAAGTAAAAATGTTTCTATTTTATTTTTTAAAAAGGGTGCAGCATTGCCCCTTAATTCTTGATCGCCTGGGCAATTATGAATGAATAGGAGCGCAGAGCCCTTCAGGATACCTACGTCACGCATTCCAGGAGGCTCTTGGCTGCTCCTTGTGTGCATGTCCAAGCATCTCAGGCATGCGTAAAAGGAGCCTTTTTATCAATAGGAAAAAAACGTTCCGTCTCACGCATGCGCAGTGATGGGACAGGACGACGCGGGATCTGATGGAAAAAACATCCCTACAGATAGACTGATCTGCGGGATTGAAAGTAAGTCTGATTTTTTTTTTTGTTGTTTTGGGTTAGTTTTGGGTTTACTTTCACTTTAAACTTTTCTGCGACTTTAATGTGTTAAGTATATATGTGTATGTTTACATGTGATATGTTTTCATTTAATGAATATGCAGTGTTCACCCACCCAGACCAAATTTGCTAAGAAAATTTCCTGGCACTTTTCCTTTCCTGTCTGGGTAGTTGGCCATCATCATGCAGCTGCTCTGTTCTGGCTTTATGCAGAGAGAGCTGGACAGCCTGCCAGCTCTGTTGGGATGATTGGGACAATGTATGCACAATGTTTCTTTCTAATGCTGGGTCTATACTACGTTTTTGAAAACGTATGTAAACGTTCCTACTGCATTTATATGCCTTTTTATGCACTCCTATTAGCGTTTTAAAGCTTGCCATTAAAACGCTGGAAAACGTCTATACCGTGTTTCCCGTGGTTTCCTGCGTTTTTACTGCGTTGTCAAAGTGTTTATGTTTTAAGTGCTTATAAACATGGGAGAAACGTCCTGGTGTAGATTAGCCCATTGAAATGCATAGTAATTTCAAACATGGCCTTTTAAAGCCTCAGGTTTGGGGGAAAGTGTTGGAAAAAACGTCTGTGTAGACTAAGCCTAAGGCTATGTTAAGACTTGCTTTAGCAAAACGCAGCTTTTGCTCCTAGGTGAATACTGCTGTGACAAATGTGAGCAAGTCGCCTTTCTGGTATCTCGAATTGGAGAGCTGGAGAAGCGCATTGCAACACTGAAATTAGTGGATCACCTTGAGAGGGGTCTCCTGCTCACTGAGCAGGCAGTTAATGGCTTAGATGCAGAGGCTGAAGAGGTTAATCAGGATGAACATGTAGGGAGTTGGGTTACTGTATCTAGAGCGAGTGGTAGCGGCTCCCAGAAAAGTAGGGCCAGCCCTGTGTTTGAGCACCCCAACATATTTGCAAAGTTATGTGAAGATGTGCAGGTGGCGGACCCAGTGGTGGGATTTTACTGCTACCCTTAACGGCCAACCGAGCGGCCCATCTAGTAGTGGTGGGGAGGGAAACACAGGAAGAAAAAGGCAATTGGTTGTCATAGGGGATTCAATATTCAGGAGGTGGACCGTGGTCATGTGGTGGATAGAGTGGACAAATTACTGGGAGGGGCTGGACAGCACCCAGCTGTCTTGGTCAATGTTGGAACCAATGACAAGATAAATGGAAGATGGAGGATCCTTAAAAATCAGTTTACTAGGTTTCAAGTTGAAGGAAAGGACCTCCAAGGGTATGTTCTCTGGAATATTGCCTGGATTATTGCCTGTGCCATGCGCAACACAGGAAAGGCGATTAGACAGCTAAACGCATGGCTTAAGTCCTGGTGCAAAAAGGAAGGGTTTGGCTTCATAGAGCACTGGGCTGACTTTTCATTGCGGTACAACCTGTATGCCAGAGATGGTTTGCACCTAATGAAAGGGGGTAGGCTGTGCTAGGGGAAAGATTTAGGGGAATGGTGGAGGGATATTTAAACTAGGACAGAGGGGTGTGGGACAGTTAAATAATGTGGCAGAAAGGTTAGTCAGGGGCCAGACACTAGTGGAGGGTGGATTGGGGATAGTTGGGGGGAGGGTTATGGATAAATGTATGGAGCTTCCCATGTTACAAACAAACATTGGCGCAGTACTAGTTGTACTGAAAAACAAAAAGATTTGGCAAACAACAATGTTAAAAGCAGCAATGGTTTAAAGAGCCCTTTCACCAATGCTAGAAGTCAAGCAAACAAAATAGGGGAGTTGGAAGCCTTTAGGAGTGAGGAGAATTACTAAGTAGTTGGCATTGCTGAATCCTGGTTTGTTCTTCGCATGACTGGCCTGTCAAAATACCTGGGTATACTTTCTTTTGCAAAGACAGAGTTAAACGAAAGGGTGGTGATGTCTGTCTGTATGTGAGAAGTGATCTAAAAGTGAATGTGAAAGAAGAAATTGTGGATGAAGCAAACGATGAGGTTGAGGCATTATGGGTTGAGTTGAATGTTGGGTTGAATAACACACAAATGAGTATTAGAGTCTGCTATAGGCCCCCAGTGCTAAGGAAGAAATAGAAAATCATCTACTAGCACAGATAGAAAAAAGCAGCAAAAAGTGGAATTGTTTTAATCATGGGGGATTTCAACTACTCTGATATTGACTGGAGTAATGGCACTACAGGAACAGCA
>NC_092863.1:21142281-21162782 GCF_032062135.1 Pyxicephalus adspersus | reverse complement strand
TTTTTTTTTTCTTGTTTTCCCGTGCGGAAAACCTGGTGCATCTTATAGTCCGGAGCGTCTAATGGTCCGAAAAATACGGTATGTCTTTTTTTAACCTGACCTACTATGATACTATCTGGGCTACCAATGCACCTGGCTTCCCTTGGAGCAAAACGAGTACAAAACTAGTACTAGTAATAACTAATGCTCCTTCCTACCTCACCAAAGGACTAAACCCCCATTAATGTGATGACCCACTTACCCTTTCTCCTCCTTCTTTGTTGGGAAGAAATGTTCCATAATATCCAACCATACTTTCACATATGATGTGTCAGATTTGTTTCACATCTTTGTATGGAAAGGATTAGAATAATCAGCTCTGCTGTGTCCAAGGATGGAGCCATTGTTGTCACATAGGACTACCTTCTGTCCTGAGCATTGGGGGAACTCTGCCGACATCAAAAATGGAAATTGCTCTAACAAAAGCCTAAAATGTCTGTCCAGACATTTTTAAGCAGTTTCATTATTTCAACTGCCGTCTGTAGAGGTGGTGGCCGCTCACAGAAGCTACAAGGAGCGTCTGAATCACCAGAAGATAACACTGATGCTGTCTGCTCAATGAATGGACACATTCATTCTAATTTTATCTATTTTTTACAGACATCTTGTAGTGTTGGAAATGCTACAAGAGGACCTGCACATTTTACTGCAGGTCTGAACATGCCTTAGCTCCCAAGTCTGCAGTCACTGACAGTTTGCTACAGGCCAGATCATTAACTATTTGCCTCTTATAGCAGACCCTAGTGAACCTGGGTGTAGATTTGCTGTAAAAGGGCATACCTTCAATAGGTACCAGCAATCTTGTACAGATCTCAGTGGCTGGCACCTTGCCAGCTACTGGCGCTTGAAATACAGTATTGGTTCATAAAGAACTAGCGCTTGAAATACAGTATTGGTTAATAAAGAATACAGTATTGGTTCATAAAGAGCCATTAAACAGTGGGTATCAGTGAACAGTTCTAAACTGCTCGCTGCTGCTCCCATTAATTTTCTGCTACGGCTGCTAGGGGTAGTTGCTACATGTAGCATCACCCCTGAGGTAGCCATTAAATAACATGTAGAAGCAATTACCACACTGCAATCCCACCGCCAGTCTGAATTAAGCCTAAGGTTCATACTAGCAGTTTTTACAAGCAGATTTAGGCAGTTAAATACATCCTGCAAAAAATGATCAACATTTAATTAGTTTCTTTTTTTTTCTTTTTTTGGGGGTAGTAGAAGGCTGCAGCATTATCTTTTCTCTGACGCTTTGTGCAACATTTAAGACCATTTTAACAGCATAGCTATCTATATAGATTTGAAATTAAAGTGCTTGTCACCACTATGCAAGCTTTTTAAAATGTTCATGTTGAAATGTTCATCCTCCACCCAACAGTTTCAATTAAAAAAAGATAAAACAAGTAAAAGCCTAGCAGTTACGGCTTGTTACAACATTTTTTGTAGCCTTCCCCAGATCTGCTGTGCAACAATCTAGTCTCTAAACTGCAGGCAATTTATTTAACCTCATGGCTTGGTTTTTGCGCTGAGATGCATTTTCAACTTTTCCAAATCATGTCCAGTTTATTTTGCCACTATGGTGGGCTCCAGTCAAGTTGCAGAAACATGTCAACAATGATCTTGGCAGCTCATACAGGTGGCTCCAGCGAGCACTATCTTAAAAAGAAGACACCCTCTCCTAGCAAACATAGTTCAGTTCCATCAGGAACCTATCCATTGTGGTTGCTGCTTGGTATCACAAGCCCCTGAGGTTGAGTAAGCCATTACTACTCCAGGCTGTGCCTACTGCTGGTCACTGCTGTACTCAGTGCTTCTATGGCATTGTTGCTGGATCCTGCATCCTTTGAAGTGAGAGTTTCCCCTTTTGCACCGTTGCTGCTGTTAGAACCCGCAATCTATTGGAATTGGAGAAGTGCTCACTTTATAGTGTAGATACAGGTGTTGTGAAATACATTATTTTGTGTTTGGGTGGGAATCTTCCCTCTCGCACTGTATTTTGCATAGAAGGGTGAGGGTAACCCCTAAGGTGCCGACACTGTTGTGAGATATCGTCACCTCTGAAGGTCGGTATTTTGACCTCGTTTGGAATTCCAATTTTTATACAGTATATAATCCACCAATACCCTCTACTCACAGTAAGAAGCAATTAATTAACTCATGGGCAAAACACCCGCCAACAATTCCCAAAAGCAGAACACCAAACAACCCAAACAACTCTTACAAAAACTGGACCCTTCTGCATCCTCCTCACCACCAGCTCCACCAGAGCTACTTTCTTCCTTGGCTCCACAGGAATTACCCTGCAATACAATGGAATATTGTCAGTCATCTCCTACCGTTGAACCCAATTCAACATCAGTAGAAGTATCCAATGTCCTTTTACCATTCTCTAACAAGAAGTTTCACTTTTTACAAAAAAGTATTGAATCTGCTTTAAACAACATATCTTCTAATACCATCACTAAACTGGATCACTAAAAGTGATTGATCTGGAAGGCTGTGAATTGGAATCCCAAAGCAAACTGAATAGGCAGGCTGATCTTTTTCCCATCTAATGAGAAAAAATTGGAGGACATGGAAAATCGCAGTTGACACTCTAATCTTCACCTTAATGGCATTCCTTAAGATTACAAAGGCCAAGATCTTTTAAAATTACTGATGGTGGACTTTATTCTGGCTTTAAACTTACCCCCACTTACCTCACAAGAGTGCATTGCATGGAGCCTAATAATCCGCAGCAAGTCAAAGGCCATGACTAAATTTTTTGATTTTGAGCATAAAGAGCTTGTTCTTACAGCCAAAGGTATTATTGGTTGGAGATGTGAAGATCCTAATATTTCAAGATTTATCTGCTTCGATTGTTCATTGTTCCATTTAAAGCAAGAGAAATATGGTTAGTTTGTCAAATACAGGTATTTGTTGATGAGTCACATCAGGAATGAACGTACAAAGATTACTGTGAAGATTACTATTTGATACTGATTGCCGGAAAACTATTGTGTTCTGGGCTCAGGCGCAGCTTGCTGGGACTATGCCTGCCCTCTGTTGATGGAGATCAGCAATGTAGCAAGTGGTATTGGTTTATGCCATGATGTCTTCTAACTCTCATACATCCCACATTAATACTGTCTCATACTAATTTGAACATACTTTCTTGGAATGTAGCAGGACTTAACCTACTGAAAGGAACTACCTGTTAAGTGTATGGTGCATACCTCTTTTTCCAGGATTGACCACATTTTTGTGGGAGAGTCCGTCTTTTCTAAGGTTTCTTTTTCACCCATAGCTGAATTACCCTTCAGATCATGTCCCTGTATTGCTGACTTTAACTCTCTAAATCATTTAAGGAAACAAAAGTCTAGAGATCCCCAAATCACATGACTAAATCACCTGATTTTAATAATTTGTGACACACCAATGGTGAACAGTCTGGAAGATATCTTGGAATATTGGGACTCCCCAGTACTACTTTGGAGTACAATAAAAGTAGGCTCACAATTGGCTAAATTAAAACCTTTGGGCTCAAATGATATGATATGAGTGTTAAGGATCCTCAGTTTGCCGACTGCTCAGGAAAAACTATTAAGAATCTTGAAACCTATTACCAACAATTCTACACGGCATTACCCTCCAAACCTGATCTGTTGAATGAGTTACTAACAAACGCCAAATTATCAAAATTATCCTCTGAGCACCATGAAACCTTGAATCATCCCATTCTAGTGGTGATTCAGAAATTGGTGGGCATGATGGCAACAAACAAAAACCCCAGGCCCAGATGGGTTTTCAACCGAATTTTTTAAAACGCTTTCTGAAGAAGTTACTTTTTTATTAGCCAAGGTACACAATTAAATTTTACTGTATAATACTATCTTTCCAGACTTCAATGAGGCCCATACCACCCTAATATCTAAAGAGGGTGGGGATCCTTCCCTGGTAAACTTATAGAGGCTTTTTTCTCTGCTGAACTCTGAGTACAAAATTTTGCTAAATTAATGGCTAATAAATTGCAGAGATTTCTGCCCTCATTACTCTTTATTTACTTCACATAGGGTTTGTAAGGGGGTAAACATTCAACAGTAGGGGTCTGCTCTGCAATAGTTGCTACAGTGTTTGCTGCTAGATCTAATGCCCCGAGAAAAATGCTGCTAGGATTGGATGCTGAAAAAGCATTTGGTAGAGTGGATTGGCCTTTACAATGCCATCCTTGTCAGCAGGCATTTAAAAAAGTTTTCGCATTTCATATCCAAAATCTGCCGCGATAACCATGACTAGAGCTACTCGACATGGTTTGAAGGGATGCGTATAGGAAACAAAATCATTAAAGACATTAAAGTCCTGCTTTTGTATATCACCAGGCCAAAACATAGTTTGCCAGCGATTCTGCAACTTTTATCGCACTTTGGATCCATATCACATTATACCAATAACCTGGACAACACAATGGCTCTGTATCTACAGAGGTGTGTTAGGCCACCATAGAGACATCAGTATCCTTTTGTGTGGTGCAAGAAAATGTAAAGTTATTGGGAGTTTTGATACCCAAAAATCCAACTGAACTGTACTGCCTTGATATATTGCCATTATGGTCTTCAGCCAAAGATCAGCTAAAAAAAAAAAGAATAATTAGTTTAATTAAAATGATTCTTTTTCAGAAACCTTTATATACTCTACATATGTTACCCTTTGTGATACGGCCACCAGAGCTACAGGAAATCTAAAGAGCATTTCAAGCATTTATCTGGGCAGGAAAAAGAGCCATTTGGCTATGCATTTCTTGCAACAGCCGGTGAAAAATGTCAGTCTCCACTTTCCTGATGTTGGAATGCATAATTGGATGGCAATTGCTAGGTACATTGGAGACTGGTTACTTTGCACAGCTTTTTATTGTGACTCCTCCCTTAAACAACAATCTGTCTGACTAACATTTTGCAAATGCATAAAGAGAAATTACCTGCTGAGATTCTACAGAATCCCCTTCTTCACTTGTAGATATGTCTGGCACAAAGTAAGGACTAAGTTTAGGTTCAATAGTCACACATCTATCTCGTCCATTTTGGAGAAACTTAGACTTGTCTTGGATTGTTCGGGAACCCCTGTATCGGGAAATTCCCCGAAAAATGTAATTTTTGTATACATTTCACCCACATGCTCCTTTCAAATGGGAAGTAGCAGTTCCCCTAGTTGCTTGAAATGTGGTGCAATGGAAGCAGACCTGTACCACATGTTCTGGGCTTGCCCTAGGATTGGACATTTTTGGAGAACTGTAGCCTCATATGCTCTAAAACATCTGGTAAATCTTTCTTTAACCCCTAGTTGGGCTTTTTTTTGGAGAAGTGAACCTGCAACTGATGAGAATTATTAAGGGGTTCAGCAAACGTTTGTGTATTATCTCTCTTGTAGTTTTCTGGTAGAAGAAAAATATTTTGCATAACTTGATTAGTCCAAACCCTCCCACTATTACCTTAGTTAAATACAAATTATAGTTTCTTTTTCAAATGGAGTGAATGGAAGCTTCTTTATATAAGGAATCCCATGTCAATGGGTTCTTTAAGGTCTTGTCTTGTCAACTGATATTAGGAAAAGTATAATTTCTACATTTGATCAAACTGGCATGGCATAAGATAATGATCCTGTCTTTTAGATCAGCCGTGGCCAACCTTTTGGACTTCACAGACCACTAAATTCATGATTTTAAATCCCACGGACCATTAATATGAATTTTTTTAAAAAGATAAATACATTTGTAAAATATTGATCTTCCTAATGGTGCTGACAAGGCCTGTGGAGGCTCTGATTCATTGATCAGCTCACGGTTAAGTGAAGTATTACTATAATACTATTATCATTAGTTGCATTATCTTTGGTATTACTAAAGAAATGCAAAATATTTGTTTGCTTTTTCTCACTCATTATGGGTTTATTTCATTCGAATCTAAGACCAAACAAGAAATCAAAGTTATCAAAGTCAAACTATTTGATGCAGTTAAATATAACAGTTAAAGAAAATACACAGTTAAGTTATACTTAAAAGAGCATCTGAGAAAAAAAAATAAAACAATTAGATGAGAACTGGTATTCGCAGAGAGGGGTGAATGTTGTAATGGTGGAAACAATACTGAACTGTGCAAATACAATGAACTGCAATGGTTAACTCATACAACTTAAGACTACACTTACGTCATGCTGCGCCTCCCTTGTTTTTCTGTCTCTAGTACAATTCCTGAATTTAGTGCAATATAAAGTCAAAAATTGTCATTTAGAATATAGGAATTTATTAGAATATTATTTTTGTATTTTTGTTAATAAAACAAAAAAATTGCAAATAATGTCCAAATTTTTTCTGTGGACCACCATGGTTTTCTCCACGGACCACAGGTCCTCAACATACAATCATATGTCATAAATTTAACCATTTCCCCCTAAAAATTGTTTTGTTATTACAAATGCATTGGTAATGTCATGTTTTTTTTCTTTTGCTGGCACTAGAAGAACACTGAAAAGCAGAGAAAAAAAAAAAACACACTCACTGCTGGCCTCTGCAGAACTCTTCAGGACTTTGTCTTAAACAATTTGTGAATGCTTTTTGAAGTATGCTTTGGGCCATTCTCCTGCTGTAAGACCCATGACATCCGTCTGAGATCCAGCTTTTTGACAATGGGCCCTACAGCACACCCCAGAATTCTTTGGTAGTATTCAGATTTTATAATACCAACTAAACAGTCAAGACTACCAGTGCCTAAAGCAGCAAAGCAACCCCAAAACATCAGTGAACCTCCTCCGTGTTTGACAGTAGGGACTTCTTCTTTCTTTGAAGGCTTCTTTTTGTTTGCTGTAAATAGTCGAATTATGTGCGTTACCGAAAAGCTGTATTTTTGTCTCATCTGTCTAGAGGACATTCTCCCAGAAGGTTTTTGGCTTCCACAGGTGAGTTCAAACTCCATTCTTGCTGGTTTATGTATCTGTGTCAGCATTGGGGTCCTCCTGGGTCTCCATTTCATTCGGATGACTACGGACAGTGCAAGTTGACACTGTTGTCTCCTGTGCTGTCAGCTTGAATTTGTTTGGAAGTTGTTTGAGGTTCTTTATCCACCATTCAAAAGATTCTTCGTTGTAACAAATCATCAGTCTTTCTCCTTCATCCACGTCTCGAGATATTAGCTACAGTGCCATACGCTGTAAACTTTACAATGTTGTGCACAGTGGACACAGGAACATTATTATTTCTGGAGATAGATTTCAAGTCTTGGAATTGTCCATGCTTTTCTATCATTTTAGTTCTCAAATCCTTAGACAATTCTTTGCTCTTCTTTCTTTTTTCCATGTTTAGTCAACATTTCTCCATTTTAACTGGTTGCATGTGGGAATTTCCATATTTCAGGTGAGTTGAATTACAAATTAAAGGACCATCACATGCTTCAAACACAATCATTTAGTA
This sequence comes from Pyxicephalus adspersus, assembly GCF_032062135.1. NCBI lineage: Eukaryota > Metazoa > Chordata > Amphibia > Anura > Pyxicephalidae > Pyxicephalus > Pyxicephalus adspersus. Next base: position 21,155,308 of record NC_092863.1, on the reverse strand, counting down.
CAAAAAGGTGGCAATAATTTTGTCCAGGCCATTTTTGACATTTTGTGTGGAATTTTTTTTTTTTTAGTTGCTTTTTTTGTGTTTTTCCAGTGCCAACAAAAGAAATAAATGTGACAATATCAAAGCATTTGTAAATGTTCTGGGAGAAGTAGTGCATTTTGTGACATAAATGCAAGGGTGCCAATATTTTTGGCCATGATTGTATATTCAAATATAAAAACAGCCAAAAATATTGTTGAACCTTTATTTACAAACATGCTAAACAAATTAAAAACCAAGGACCCCTTTCCATTCTCTAAGTGTATATAGCACTATGTATGAACAATTTTCCGGGAAGACCAGAAAGTGTCACTTTAAACCTGTTTAAACCTTGACTCATGTTGATATACATTTCTTTGGTCATATGGTATAGCTCTTTCCTTTCATCAAATCTGACTTCATCAGAAGGAGCATGCACCATGTAATATTTATATTGGTATGTCTCCATACCTATAGTTACAAGACAGCTATCACTGCATTCTTAATGAAGTATAACAGTCCCTCACCTGACCACACCAATCGATGATAACATGACATCATTTTCATGTCATGGTTAGCATAACTATAATCACATGGCCATCATCACTGCCCACTCATTGACTGCACAGAATCTCCCACCTAACCTCATCAATCAGATGCATGTGGTCATATGATTGCTGTTACCTGTTAACTTATTGTATTCCACTATAGCAAGTACATAAATCTGAAATAAAACAATATCCCACTCAACATAACGCCCCTTTGGGGTCATAACATTCTTCATAAAAAATCTATCTGCATTTCTGTTTTTGAAAGAACGCTAAATAAATTACTGCCCATCCAATGTTCACTTTCTCAATGCCCCGAAGAGTTAGTAAGCTGCAACTTTATTACAACACACATATTCCTCAATTCTGACTTGAGAGCTATTGCTAGTACAGTTTACTTTCAAAAATCCAGGAACAACCTCTGGACCCAAGGAGTGCCGGAATTTTTAAAAATCCGGATTTTCGAAAGTTATACATACCTCAATACACAGGCCAGCCTTCCTGCGGACATCTGGCACAGTTCTGGAGGGCAGGCAGCTGGGACGTCTCAAGGTGTATTTAGTGTAGCAAGCAAGACCTAACAGCTGTTTCTGGAGAACAGCGCCATTAAAAAATTAGTGGCCAAACATTGTATTAGAGTCCCTGTATTGAAAATGGAATCCGAAATTCATGCTGGAAAACTGAAAGAACCGGATTTTTGATTGTCAAGTGTAGAAATAAAATATTTCATACTCAGCCTTACCCAACTTGTCTTTCACATTGGGGTCATTTCTATGCGGGCTAGTCTGGTAAATTACTGCCCAAAACAGATATTTTTTTAAAATTAGCCAGAAACGCTTTCTTTCTTCTTTCACTTCCCTAAACTGAATGGTAAATCCAGAAATAAAGGCCATATACAACCCCTTATCCATAACCCTAATTTTATTCTGCATACCTTCTCCATAATCTTCAATTTCTCTATTGGCTCTTTTTGGTACCCTATCTTCTGTAAAACATTTGTTTGCAAATTGCCCCCTAAGTATATGGTTTCCAATTTATAATGACAACTTCCCACTGGAATATAACTATTCAGGTTTATGTCTTTGAGAGAACTTGGTGCATAATTGACTATCTTTACCAAAAACACATAAATCTAAAAAAATAAATACTCTCTCCACTATACTGATAAGTGAACTTTATGTTCCTAGTAATACTATTTAACCCAAACTGATATTAACAGTTCTTTGGAGTTACCCATTAGATGCAAAATAAAGTGTTTGGGAAAAAGCCCTGTGGTTTCTTCTTGAAAATGCTATCCTCTTCCCAACATCTGCTAGTGTGGGAGCATATTTCGTTCCCATAGCTGCACCTAAATCATGAAGAAAAAAAAAACTGTACCACAAATAATTTTAAGGAACCCATTATAAATTCATTTTGTTTAACAGGTAATTTGTCCCTCAATACCGACTTGATAGCCCCCTGGGTATTCTTAATAAACAGGATTTATGTAGTGCCAACATATTATGCAGTGCTGTACATTAAATAGGGGTTGCAAATGACAGATTATTACTTTTTTAAATAATTCAATATAGAAGAGTTTATATTTGGAATGTACCAGGAACATTTCCTTTTTTGCAGCTACTTACTGCAAACTTAGAAAAACATTTTTTGTGTCCTTTACATAGACTTTGAACCACAGTAGCATAAAAATATCAGCATTTTTAACTCACCTGTATGTAATACAGTCAACTCCAATGACAATGGGTCTGCCTGGAGGTTTTGCTTTATCTTTACGGATCTTAGGTAACATTTTCTTTTTTTTGTTTTTAATATTTTTTTTTATTGTGGTTTTTATAGAGATGAAAAAACAAGACATATACTGTAACTAGAACATGGCAATAATAAATAATGTAAGTACAGTAAATGAGAATATAACAAATGTACATAAACAAGATGGTGGTCCATGACTGGCAGCGGCACAGGAAGTGACAGGATTATGGTCAGACCTAGTATGTAACTTGATTGGTATTGTTGGAAGATTAAACTGATGTGAGGGGTCTCCTTCTAATGTTCTATATAGATGCCAGGTCATGTGTTGAAATGATTTCTGGAGTTGCTTGTAAGGGTAGCAACAAAGCTATCCTATGTTTCAAAGAAAAGCTGTGTTAGTCTTTTTTCTTTTGTTTTGTTTTTTGTAGTCTCAATCCACTCTGTGGAGATTCGTCTTCCTGCCTAGAGAATTGTAGGATGTTTTATTTCAATACATTTTTTTTTCAGAAAAAGTAGAAAATGTGAATTTTACAAACAACAAATAAACAACTACAATCAAACAATAAAGGGTACAAACACAAAGTATACAAACTTAAAAAATATACCTATATAATAATATATAATATATATAATAATATATAAGTGTACAGAGATCAACTTTTGATATAACATCACGTGAGCACATATTAAAAGATTTATTGAGTACCCTCATTTCCAGTATTACCCAATACCACCCAATCAGGTGAGGTAACATATTTTTAGAATCTTCCCTATCTGCTGGACAAACTCCTGATTCTTTCTTCTAAACTTTTAAAAAACAATAAACTCGAGACTCTTTACTTTTTCACTTTAATATTCCCTAGCCAAGAACTATACAAAAAAACATTTAAATGTTGGTTGTCCTTAACTTCTAGTTTAAAAGCTAGCTAATGTATATTCCCTTTTAAAGGCTTTAAAGTTAGCTAATGAATATTCCCTTTTAAAGGCTTTAAATCCAGTACTGTTCCAAATAGGGAATATTCATGTTTAAAGTGGCTTAGTTAACAAGTGGACTATCTACAAGTTTTAAATGTACACTAAATCTAACACTTTTCTTCGGAGAATATGTCAGATATATTCCTTACAATATTTTTTTAACTTTATTTAAAATCATTTTTTTTTTAAATCTTCCACACTTTTCTGTTTTTTTTTTCTTCTTTCTCCTAGTTTTCCAATCAACCTTATTGAACCCCCTTATAAAGTATCTGAAAGGTCTTTACATTTCATCAAATCCTTCAATGGTTCTAATTTTAATCTTAAATCCTTAATTCTCTCTTCTATGATTTTCTTTTTATTTTCAATATCCACTCCACCAAATCATTCCATTCTCTAGCTTCATACCATGCATTGATACAGTATCATTCAAACCGTCCTGTGGGGGATATCTCTCTTTTCAACCTATGTTGAATTATACCTTCATAAATATCTCTCTATAGAAGCTCTATTTCACCTGGTTTTAACCTTTTTCTCTAGAGCAGTGTACACACGTGCAATTTTTATTTCTGGAAACAATGTTTGATCCTTTTAGTGACAGATGAATGAACAAACGCTGTAGATACAGCACCATTCTGTTCTTTGGAGAGGGGAGGGAGAACAAGCAAGCTGCACCCTGCTGTGCTTTCCTTTTGATTGAGGAGAGCAATAATGTCCCTTAAATGTAAAGGCTAGAAATGTGGAAGCTAGAATCCCCCTTTAAGACCTTTGTCTATAAGTATGGCACAGGGTCATAAATCCTCCCTTATTAGATATTCTTTCTTTAGTTCTTTTTCTGACATCAGATAACCCACCAGCATATCCTTCCAGACCCACTAGTTTCTAACAGGCATTGTAACATATGATGTGGCACATAGGGGTAGTGGAATGGCCTCTGACTGACCTCAGAGCTGTATTTAGGAACACATTTACTAATATTCATCATATATACACTACACAGTTCCGCAAAAGTTGTAGTTAATTGATTCCTTGCCAGATCATTATTGTCACGTGGAAATTAATTGTATTGCTAATCCCTTCCCTACTCAGGTTCAACTGATATCCCAAATTCCTTGTTACTTTCATCACTTCATCCATATTCAGGGCCCAAAGCACATCTATTTAAACATCAAGCAAGGTCACGTGCCAAATTATAAGTGCTTTGTGAATTATTCCAGGGAATTGGAACAGTATTGGACACACCACTACACTCGGCCATTCCCTCTCTCTGATTTATCATATGCATCCTGACTCTCTTCTCTCTGACTGATTCATCCTATCCCACTCCTGGAACTTAACAAGCTGACAACCTCACTACAAATTATATTACAGGAGCTGCTAGCATGAACTTCAGTTTGCCGCATTGTATAATGTACTCTTTTAATTCACAATTATCTGCTACAATGTATCATTCACCCTGTACTCTCTTTGTTGGTTCTATTCCCTCTCCCTAGTCTGCTGACTCTTTGTCTGTTTGCTCACTCTCCTGCTTTCACTTTCTGTACTTCTGCACCTGATCTCTCTATTACTACTTACCGGTGACATGTCACCCAACCCTGGTCACCACTTTTCCTTTTTCTGGCAGTCTATGGAACACCAGATCTGTCTGCAATAAATCAACCTCTATCCACAACCTTCTCCTCTCCAGATCTCTAATTTTCCTGGCTCCCACTGAAACTTGGCTTTCCTCCTCAGACTCTACCTTTGCTGCTGCACTCTTTTATGGAGGCCTGCATTTCACACATATCCCTTGACCTGGTAACAGAGTAGGTGGTGGTGTGTGTCTCATTCTCTTCCTTAACTGTACATACAGAGTCCTTTCTACACTACCCTCTCTTTTTCACCTCTTTTAAAGTCCATTCTGTCCGTATTTTCCGCCCCTACCCCACATTTTTTCTGTTGTCCACTGCCCCCCGGCCCATTTTCACAATTTTTGGATAACTTTGCCTCTGGGCTCCCACATATTCTTTCCTTTGACCTGCCCAACCTCATCCTTGGTGACTTTAAGGTTGTAGTGAATGTCTCCAACAATCCTTCCCCAGCCAAACTGCTCTCCATTACCTCCTCCTTTGGACCTGATATTTTCCAAACTCTTCAACCTCACCAACCTTGACAACTTGCCATTTCCCCTTTCTGATCACAACCTTATCACCATCAACCTATCTAATTCTTGCCGCCCTATGCCACATCCTATACCTGGTCAATGGCAGAGGGATATCCGTAACCTTGACCACAACCTATTTTCAAACTACCATACATCCCGTATCCCCACTCTTTCTAAAATAACATCTCTAAATAAAGCTGCCACTCAGTTCAATCCCACCATTTATTTCTCTGGATAAAGTTGGCCCTGTCACCTTCCGCTACTCCCGTCGTGCCAACCCCCGACCCTGTACCAACAATCACACCAAACATTCACAAAAGACGGTTCGTCCTCAAGTGGTGGCAATCCGGCTCCAACCATGACTTCATGGACTACAAAGCCAGACTACAACACTTTAACAGTGCACTCACTGTCACCAAGCAAAATTATTTCTCCGCTGTCATTTCTTCTCAAGCTTCCAACCCACGCAGCCTGTTCTCAAGAATTCACTCCCTCCTAAACCCCACACCTGCTCCCCCCACAACTACCTTGTCTGCCCAAGACATAGCCACCTACTTTAGAGATAAAATTGTCAAAATTAGACATGATGTTTCTGTTCACCATGCTACTCCAACCATAACCACCCCTTCCACCTGTAATTCATCACTAAACTCCCTCAGCCCTGCTACTCTGGATGAAGTCTTCTCTCTTCTCTCATCATCTCCATCTACAACCTGTCCTGTTGACTCGATTTTCTCTGATCTAATCTATACCCATTCCTCCACCCTGGCCCCCGCACTAACCCAACTATTCAACCTCTCCTTTTCTACAGGTATCTACCCCTCCACTTTCAAACATACCATTAGTCTCCTCATCCTGAAGAAACCCCCACTAAGACCCCTGCCTACCTTCTAGCTACCGTCCAATCTCTCTTCTCCCATATGTTTCCAAACTTCTTGAGCACCTTGTCTGTAAAAGACTCACAGATTACCTGTGGCTTACTTTGCTTGACCCTCTCCAGTCTGGCTTTCAAGCGGCTGATTAGACCGAAATAGCCCTTACTAAGGTGGCCAATGACCTCCTCAGAGCGAAGTCTCAAGGCAACTTTTCCCTCCTTGATCTTTCCTCTGCTTTTGACACTGTTGATCTCCCCCTTCTAATCCGAATCATGTGCTCCATTGGTATCAGTGAAACTTGCTTACTACCTGTCTGACCGCCTCTTTTTAAGTTTTTTTCAGTCGAAATTCCTTCTCTCCCACTTTTCACCTTGTTGGTGTTCCCCAAGGGTCAGCCCATGACTGCCCTTCTGAGCCTGCTAGTGCTTAGGTTGTTGCTTAGCGTGCTGGAAAAACTATGGGCAGGTTGAGGACTGAGAGAGGGCATTTGTCGCACTCCTCCCCTGACTTGTATAGCAGTTGTTCCCCATTGGTTATTCATAGATGCGTCACCGTCAGTTGACTGTTCGTATCGGGTGAGAATAATTTAACTTGTGTACTAAGCCTAACACCTAATCTTTTAAACATTTATTTTAAATAATCCTCCTGATTATTATCTCTTTCTATTAAAAAAGCTTATCTTGATTCAGTCCTATTCTCTAAAAAATTGACGTAGCTGTAGAGAAAACACACCGCTTAGTGAACTGTAGAACACCAATAAAAGAAATTTAATATTGCATTCTGTCACTAAACTAGCAGTTCTCTTGACTGGTACATTATAAGTAGGGTAATCGAATACAATAAATTGGTTTATAGTAAAAACAACTAATTTACACTCAAAAGGTAAAGATTAGGCCCTAAAGTACACTCAGTAATCTGATTAAACTTTGCCACACTTTTGCCACTCCACTGAAACTTCCACCTTTTATTAGGACTCACCTTCCAAACTCTTATATTACAAAAAAAATCCAGACCATCTATCCACCATCAATTAATAATCAGACATTCTTGATAAATAGGTATCCCTATTTAATGTACAGCGCTGCGTAATATGTTGGCGCTATATAAATCCTGTTTAATAATAATAATAATAATTCAATAGGATTGAATTTTACCTGCAAATAGCGGTAATCCCGAGTCACACTCAGAGTAGCTTTAACCTAAAAAAAACCCCACTTACCTTGCTTTGAGGCCAATACAAAGAAATTTTCATTTTATATATATATATATATATATATATATATATATATATATATATATATTCTTATACATGCTACTGTACAGTTATATTACATGTTTCACTTATTTTTTATTTTTTTTAACAGATTTTTGTGTTTTTTTATTTAAAGTTTAATATTAAATTTATTAAATATTGGACATATTTCGGTGAGTTATGCCTAAGAATTACAGCCTACAATGTAAAATAAATTTCCATGCAAAAAAATGTAACGCTTTTTGCATGGAAATTTGGCCGGAATTAGACCGCTAGGCAGGTTAAGCTTTCAATAGATAATCAACCATCTATATGTAATTATGCATCCTTGAACATGAACAGTATAAAAAGATTCAAAAACAGTGTAAAACGTTACATTAAAAACATATCCTAACAAGAGCCTCCATAACTTCACACACATGACTGCTGTCACTGCTTACTTAAGAAAATAGTCTCTCACCTGACCACATTAATCAATGTTCACGTGATCATAGGTCACATGATTCACATGAAAATATTCTCATGATTTAGCTCACATGACTTGTGGTATGTCTGTTTTGTTTTGTTACAGTGCTGCACTTTACTGTATGTATGTGAACATATTACACTAGGTTACCCTTTTTTATTTGAGTAGCAGCTAAGAGAAATATTAGTTTAGTGACAGAGCGTAGTATTAAAGTCTTTTAATCTGTTCTATACCTCATTTTTCCCCTCATCCATCTCCTTCTTTTTTCTTTCTTCATAAGATATCTTTTATCTTCTTTTCCTGCCTGTATTCTTAGGGTACTGGTTTTCAATAGCTTTTCCACAACAAGACACCTAATTTACAATCAAAAATATCCTCCCTTAATAAAATCCTATAAAATATCCTCCTAAATAATCTTTTTTATAAGATACACATTTCTGGAATAATTCCATTCTATCCCACAAGAATGCTTTTCCCCCACTTGATTTTATATTTCCAACCCAATAGCCAACTCCAAAGGTGTGTCTTTAGTGTTTCTTAAACAGTACCCGAACTCAACATTTTTAGTTTACATTGAACGGTAGACAACCTTTTAAAATCTCAGGCTTGCGCAGAAGGGGCATCTTTTCCTACAAAGATGCGCACTGAGATCCGCTCTTTTTTTTATTTCCCTTCACAGCGGCTACATCACCCGATCTCGCACCTAAGCATTGCGAGATCGGGTGACAGCAAGAAGGCCAGAAGAGAAGACAGAAGATGGCAACGTCTGGCCTGACCCCTTCAGAAGAGGGATTCCAGGACGACGTGGGACAGGTTCGCAAGAAAGACCAGTGGCCATCTAGGGAATCTGTGGGATTAAAGGTAAGTGTAATTTTTTTGTTTTTAGTTTATTTCCACTTTAAGCAATTTTCTACCTATGTTTTAAAGCTGATCCTAAGGACCGTTTTCTAGTTCTTCGTATTAGGCTGTTGGATTTGGTATATACTTTAGCTAATATATATGCTCCTAACTGCAACCAATTACAATTTCTCTCCTCTAAGGCTTCCAAGTCAGTGATAACTCTTGCTTTTCTTTATAAATTGAAACACCTTTGGCAGAATCTTACGACATGTATGACATGTCTGACGATGTATGACATGTCTTATATTCTTCCGAGAGAGACTATAGTTTTCTTTCCCCTGCTCATAATGTTTATAGCAGGAATAATTCTTTCTTGATCCCCCTCTCTCTACTCGATACTCACCCACAATCTGGTATTGGTATTAGACTCTGGTCTGATCACACACTAAATTCTGTTGAAATACTTGATTGGATGTCTTTCTGAACAGAATTTCTCATTTACTTATAATCTTATTTAATGATACACTTGCGTAGGGCTTGGTCTATGTGATCGAGCTATCATGGATTTTGTCAAGAATCATATTTCTAATTCTACACACTTATTCAATGAGAAGCTTTAAATGTGTTCTCCATTGGATTTGTGTTCAACTCGGAGCCAGACTCAAGAAGAAGAAGATCATCTTCCTCTTAATCAGTCCTTTATCAGGACAAAGTCAAAAAAGTACATTTCAAATTTGCCAATAAATGTGAAAAACCTTGATCCCTATATATTATCTCCAAAGGCAAAAACAAAAATCACAATAACAAAGATTTTGCTGGTGAATTTTGTATATATTTTTCTGAACTTTAAAATATTGCCAATACATCTCATGTATCTGTGGGTGGGCATCGACATGTCCTCCTTTATCAAGGAGATGAAGGCATACCTACCAGAGACAGCTCTTCCTTCATTAGATTCCACTGTGATAGAGACTCTGAAATATACGGATTATAAAATAATACATTTGGAACTACTTCAACAGGTTTCAATTTCAGTCAAGTCATCCACAGAGAGATGGACAACAACAGCCTTTGACACAGCTTTGTAGTAGAAAAAACATTTCACGTTTTTATCTTTTATTCTTATTATATTATTAACAAATTCCATGTGATTGTAATATATATATTATATTTTGTGATCTTCATTCAGTATTTCCTCCTTCTCCTGTTTTCATATGTGCTTACAGTGTCTGGTCACTTTATACCTTTTCTTTACCTTTTCCAACATCATCATGCTTGCAAGACCATCTGACATTATGGTCCTGCTTGAATGGATTCCTAAGAGGCAGGCGGTCAGGTACAAAGTTAGCCAACCTTTCATAATGGGCTCATTTAGCACTTTTGTCCTAGGCCTAGTACATACAAGGAGGTCTGTTGGAACTGTTGGAAATTTTCTGCCCGATCAACCGATTTGTTAGATTTTCCAGTTGGTAATTATCAGACCAAAAGTCCCAATACACTGCACACACGTTTACGATTCTGTCCTTCCAGTTAATTTTTATGGGATAGGAATGATCTGAATTTTGATCAGATGCACTAGATTTGTAAACAATAGAACTTTTGTAAGTGCAATGAATATTTACTAGCATGTCTGATCTCTCAAAAAAAAAATCATTGGCCGCTGATTTGTTTTTGCCAAATGTATTTGATTGCAGATAGATTGCAAAGAAGTAAAAATCTGTTAGTGTCCACTAGCTCTAAAAACACAGAATAAATACTCTTTACTCTTTCACTGCTTTACATCACCTTTGAATCAGATCACAGGTGACCTCCTGGCACAAAAGGATAAATATGCTGAGCACACCCCAAGATAGTGATGGGAGCAAACAATCTGAACAGGGCTGGTGGTCAGGTTAAACTTTCTATTTATTTGGCACTTGTTCTGATGTTGTCCTATCTCAGGCATATACCGGAGGGTGTGAAGAAGGACATTCGAGGGGGTGTGGTGAAAGTGAAAGAAATGTAAGGTAGGGTAAGAGCCCTTGACAGCTGCCTGCAGACAGCCAAGAATTTTCCCTTATGTTTCCCAGTGTCTGTGACTCACGCTTTGTGGTTTTTCTTACGGCATTCCTTTGTGACTATTTTTTTCTATCCTTATATACAGTATGTTTCCACTTTCCTTACTGCCTGGTTGTATATATAACCCATGTGTTATAATCAGCATTAGCTTATAAATTATTTCTTCTCTCATGTGTACAGATTGTCAAAGCAACTTATTGTTTGGTTTCCTAAGCTTTGACACTTATTGTTTGGTTTGTATGTTAATGTCCATCCTACCTCCTTTAGTGTCAGCATTTGTTCTGTATGCATCCGTGGCAGTACCAATTAGGGAAAGACAATTTTAGGATAGTGGGCAGGTGTGGACTGCAGCTCACCAGAACCTTGTTGTATTTTGTTTGCAAGCTTGGGGTACAGTAGTCTGGGGTCAGCCACAGTTCTAATTCCCAGTCAAAGGGCTCTTTATGGTGTGCAGCACAAGGTAAAATCCAAAAGCCATAAACACCATTATGTTCCATGTTGTTAGAGTGTAATCTCTGGTAGTAGTGTAATAGTGTGATCAATGTGGTGTAACAAATTGAACTTGGTTCACATTACCTGTAAAAAACTGCCATTTACTGCTCCGAGTGACTACTGGCAACTGCTAGGCACTTGGGATTGGTAACAGGCAGTAAGTGCTGAGCTTTTTCAGGCCTAGCAATTTTTCAAGCAGCAGTGGTTCCTGGCGAGAGGAAAGTGAGAGGTAAACGCAGCAAAAGCAACCTTGCCAAAGCAAAAAAAAAAATAAAACAATTTCAAATATATAAAAAGGGGAAGTCACCCTTTATATAATGGTAAAATTTGGAAATATGGTGATACTTTAAGAGCATTGTGCAAGTGATAGCAAGATGGGGACAGGACAGCCAGTGTGTCCCTCTCATTACTACTTTTTATTAAAAAAAAGTGAAGGAAAAAAAACCTTCATATCTCCTAAACCGTTGGTTGTAACCACCACATTTCTGTAAAGAATTTCAAGATTTGGGGGTAACAGTTTAAAAAATGTGAAAATTGAACATTGGGGTTCCAATCGATTCTCATCTGATTGTTTTATTTTGTTTATTTCTCAGATTCTCTTTTAGGTAAGTATGACCTTAACTGTGTATTTTCTTTAACTGTTATATTTATTTGCATCAATGGGTTTGACTTTGATAACTATAATTTCTTGTTTCTTGGTCTTAGATTGGAATGAAATAAACCCATAATGAGTGAGAGGAGCAAACTAATATTTTGCATTTCTTTAGTAATACCAAAGATAATGCAACTAATGATAATAGCAACAATAGTAATACTCCACTGTGAGCTGATCAATGAATCAGAGTGTCCACAGTCCTTGTCAGGAACCATTAGAAAATTCATATTAATGGTCTGAAGGATTTAAAAATCTGAATTTAGTGGTCCGTGAGATCCGAAATGTTGGCAACCACTGGTTTAGAAGATATGCAGAGCATGCAGTTACACACACACAGCTATCTAAGTGTGCTGCCAATGACGTCATTACACACACCCACTCGGGCAGATACATTTCACAGGCGGCTCGTTTCCTTTTTCATAGAAGCCACAGTACAAGCTATCAGATGGGGGTGGGACTGCCTGTGTCCTGATTTCATCGTAGCTGTGCTGTGCTGTTCTCCCCCTCCCACCTCTCAGCAGCAGCTGTAATCGTCTGGATTAGAGGATTAGAACTGCTGATAAGAGCCGGGTAGGGGAGGTTGCAGCCAGGCGCTCCACTCACTAGAAAGGGCTGGAGAGAACTATGTGTATATAGTCTTTCCAGAGATGTTAGATAGGGTTCAAGTCAGGGTTCTGGTTTGGCCACTTTGGGACTTTCACAAAGTTTTCTGAAATCCATTCCTGTGTTTTCTTAGCTGTGTGCTTTAGGTCATTGTCATGTTTTAAGGTGAACCATTGGCCCAGTCTTAAGTACTAAGCCCTTTAGAACAGATTTTGATTATGTATCTCTGTACAGTAAGCTTTCCCTCAAACCTGACAAGTCTCCCAGTCCCTGCTGCTAAAAAATGGCCCCATGCTTTACTGTTGGGATAATATTTGGCAGGTGGTGAATAGTGTCTGGTTTCCTGCAGACTTAAT